>NC_049208.1:19336071-19636071 GCF_013347855.1 Anguilla anguilla | reverse complement strand
AGAGGGCAGGTAGCCTATACGATGTTTTTTAACTCGGGGTTTATTCAAATACCCAATAATCATAGTTGATTTATTCTGTAAGACACTCCATTCAACACACCTTTACTAAACATCTGCATGCATTACAATGAATACAGTTAATGTTCTGAAAGTGAGTTTCAATTAAAACCGTAAGCTACCTCAATTAACCGTCGTTCTGTAAAGGAAAGTAAAGGAAAACTACTTTGTGGTATCATAATGGGACATAATCTTTACGAAAGAATCACATTATAATTCTCTCAAGTTGAACAATCATGTCAAAAGCCGAATTTATGAATCGCAGAATAACAAGGTTACAGTGACTCCAATTAGTCACATAATATTAAACGCTTTTGTGGTAGTTTATTTGCCAACGAAGCCGTTTGCGTGTTTACTTTGTGTACAAAGGTAACGCACGGCAATAAACATTTCTCAGAAGCATTGTCATTTAAAGGTGGATAAATCTCGGGGATTAGACCGTGGATTTCTTCTATTTAAATGTATCTGTAACTCATCGTACAGGTAAATTTTCAAGTGGCACAATATGCATTCTAAAGGTGAACAAGCTTTCCATCACTCCTGCTCATGGTGAATCTTATCCCACCTAAGCTTGAAAGCTTCTATCTGGGTAAAACATTTAATAGCTTTTACAAGCTTCACCTGTAAAAAGAACTACATTTAAATCTGGGAAGTACAAAGAATTTCTTTGTCATACATTTGCTTACATTCGTAAGTGTTTTTGTTTTTCTTTGTGGGTATTACCTTTTTTACATTTTATTTTCTTTGGCAGATGCTTTTATCCAAAGTCAGCATGCAATAAGTACATACTGAAGGTTGGTGGAACAACTACAGAGCACAATTCTCATTAAAGTATAAGTTATCCATAGCCATGAGCATCATGTCTAGTTTACACAGTCATCATCGGCTACGTGAGCGTTTCACTAGGTATGCTGCACTTCACAGCACAAGGAAGTCTGTGTGTATAAATGGGTCTGTTTGTTGCAAACACCAATTAGGCTACTGCTTAACTTTTCAAGCCCTCCATTCCTGCACAGACATGAGATGATGGACTAGATATAGTTACAATAAATAAAATATAATGTAAACTGACCTTGTGTGTTTGGTTTCAGTTTTGGTTTGATGTGCCTGTCGGCTACATCACAAGAAGAAAAAATTATGTCCACTGTCACATTAGAGAATCTACATGGAACAAATAAACCCAGCGTAACATCCTTGCTGTGGCTGCAAGTGTACAGATTTATAGCTAGTTTAAGATATCATGGGTCAAGTGCCAGGAAAACTAGAGAACACATTGACAATAGGATTGATGAAGAGACGGTGGCCTGTGGTGCTTTCTAAACCCCGCTGGAAACAAGGGATTTATTAGATTGTCCGCACGTGCCCTGATTCCCCAGTGTTTCGTTGCCAGAGTACCATGTGAACTGGAATCGCAGACAGACTTCTCCCTCTCTCGCTCCATCTCTCCTGCTCTCTCTAAGGGCTCATGTTACTGAGCAAGGAAGCTTGCGTTTCTGTGAGTGCCTTCACTGAGAGTAGTCGTGCATCAGCAGTTTTGTGTTGGATTAAGAACGATCCGAACTCTTCCTGGTGTCCAGATAAATACACAGTGTTGGCAGGTGGGGAGGTTCGTTGTTCCAAACAGTGATGGAAATTGCATTCTGATGTGCAAATAATGCTTTCAAATGCAAATGTTCTAGCACTTCATCCAAAAGCCCACTTAGGTTGTGAATACCTTGCTCTCACTATTGCACAGTTTGCTGCCCACTAGATGTGGACAATCTTTCCTGTAGACTTTTTTCAGTCCAGATAATTAGTCCTGCATATTATATATTTATAAGCCCTTGAATGGAATAGAAAAACACTTTTGGCTAGGTGCACAAACAAAATTGTTTTACTATTTTTTTGTGAGATAAATTGTAATATATTAGTCTATATGACCATCTTAGTTATGCAAGTCATTGTAGTAGTTTTCCTCATGTATTTGAGAAAACGCAACAATACCTATATGTTGAGGTTTAATGTTGGGTTCTTACAGGGCGACTACAATGTACACATGTATTTATAAGGTGAATTGATCAGAAAGAAAACGATTAAGCAGATTTACCTAAGCAATTTGTTAGCTTGTTAGCTTGACCATGTGAAGATATTTGTCAGACCCAAGTCTGAGGATCATAGAGAAGTCTGATTGAACAACCCTGGGTGAGTATGTACAGTAACCAGGGATGTACTGTGATGAATGTGTGCAAGGTCCGTTTTGAACCATTTTTCATGGTGTTGTACTATTTGCTACTTGTTACAATTCACTGTCATTACCACTTAAAATCTCACGCTTTACCTCATTAGCATGTTTGAAAATGACAGGTAATACAGTTGTTAAGTGGAAAAAAGAAGACTAAGCTGCTGTTTGCTCAGTTTACTTTGCTATTATTTAAATAGGGGCGACATAGCTCAGGAGGTAAGACCGATTGTCTGGCAGTCGGAGGGTTGCCGGTTCAAACCCCGCCCTGGGCGTGTCGAAGTGTCCTTGAGCAAGACACCTAACCCCTAACTGCTCTGGCGAATGAGAGGCATCAATTGTAAAGCGCTTTGGATAAAAGCGCTATATAAATTCAGTCCATTTACCATTTACCATTTACCAAATGGTTACCTTGCTAGATTGAGAGTATGATTCTAGTATGTTAGGTAAATAGCCACAAGGACTGCTCAACTGGCTAGTGTTTCAATACGAACAGCGATTAAAGAGATCTCTGTATTTAGGTCTATTGGAAAGACATCAGTAAATAGGGTGAGACATTGTGGTCGAAAGCGCACATTTAATGACATTTAAAAACCATAAGCACTAGTCTACAGAGATGTGGCAAAAAGTGAAATGGTCAGACAAATCATCCTTCACCATATTTTCAACAAGTGGGCGAGTGCATGTGTGGCGTACACCAAGAGGACGGCACAGGCCTGCATACTTGACCCCTACAGTGAGGGGGTCCGGTGGCCCTGTTATGCTGAGGTGGGCATTTTCCTGTCATGGTTTGGGTCCACTTGTCCCCTTAGTGGGAAGGGTCACTGCAAATCAATACAAAGTTATTCTGAGTGATCACCTTTATCCTGTGATGAAACATTTCTATCCTGATGGGAGTGGTCTCTTACAGGATGAGAATGCCCCCATCCCCAGGGCATGAGGGGTTACTGAATGGTTTGATGAGTATGAAAATGCTGTGAATCATATGCTATGGCCTTCACAGTCACCAGATCTCAACCAAATTGTACACGTGTGGGAGATTTTTGACAGATAGCACTCTCCACCACCATCATCAAAATACCAAATGAGGGAATATATTTTGGAAGAATGGTATTCCATCCATCCATTAGAGTTCTAGAGGCTTGTAGAATCTATGCCAAGACACATTAAAGCTGTTGTGGTGGCCCGCTTTATGACACTTTAAGACACTTTATGCTGGTTTTTCCTTTAATTTGTCTGTATATGTATGTATACTTACAGTATATATATATGTGTGTGTGTGTAGAGAGAGAGAGAGAGAGATTTTGTTACAAATGCTGAATGTCTGAATCTTGCAATAGCTCTTCCTAAATGGTAGTTTATAATTCTCATGCATATGGAAACTATAATTCCAAAACTGCTTTATAGACAGTGAACTGGGTTGCGCTAGTAGGGGTGATGTAGCTGCTGATTTGGCTGGTAGGGATGAAGCATCTAGGGACATTAGAAATATTTAACATTTGTGAGTCAGAATTTCATTTCACTTGTTTCTTTTCCGTGCTTCTGACAATGCGCCACACTTCAACTCTAATCTTTACTGGCATCCTGAATTTACCCAGATTTTTTACCACTGGACCCCTGTTCGTAATGCAAGGCGGTAAGGTTATTTGTAACACAAGCCTCCTCTTATCTCAGCCCGTGACTCCACAGTAGTTTCCCCAGCGGGGCTGTCTCTGCTCAGTAGCGGCTACCAGAGCGCCTGATTTTGTAGAAGCCGTAGTTCCTGCTGGCGTCCCGTCCCGTCAGCACCCTCCCTGAGCGGAATGTCGCAGGGCCCCAAAACTGTGGCTTTACCCCCCAGAACCAGTGATCTGGGAGCAGGCCTCGGGTCATGTTACTCCAACCGTGGCGTGGTCAGAAGACGTTTGTCTGAGTCCAGCTGCAAAAATCAATGGAGGGATATAGATTGTTGTGCGCTTTCCCCATTGGTACGTTCCTCATCCACTGGCATGTTTTGACAACCTCTGGCTCTTGTCAGTATGCTGTTCTGATGGAGGGTTTTCTAGCTTTAATGGTTGGGTGAATTTCTGGCAGACATTTGCACTGTCAGAAATAGATAATTTGCAATTAGATTTATTATTGTTAACATGGTACAGTTGTTGCATTATAATTTTGTGCCAAGTCATTTACATACAAAATGTTGTCTATATTTACTTGTACCTGTAAATACAGGCCAATTTCCAGGTAATATGCAAATATAGAGTTGTTTTAAATGGAATATCTTCAAGATGATAGAACAATTTACGAAGAACTGAGTACCAGAGATGTGCTGAAAATATTGTCCCAAGATACCACCAACTTATCTTCCCCAGGGGTATAAATTAGGTCTGAACTCAGAATCAAGTGGACAATCGTACATCTGCAGTTCAAGAGTAATCCCTTTTTGACTTTGCATATTATTGCATGTAAAAAGGGCATGCTCCACTGGACTGGAAATGAAATTAAATATGCATGCCCCATGGGTCCCTGAATCAAGTGCTCAATCAATCTTGTTCACGTAACCGTGCTGTGATTGTGCATGTCATTTCACCTGCATGCAATTACTCTTCAGGCATATCAAACTGTAGTGTCAAGCCATATATTTGATATTGGTGTTCCCTGCATGGATTATATATATGTACTTAATTACTTGTTGTGCGAATTATGCATGGTGATGTGTACAGCTCCTTGACATGCCCAGACCACACCCTTCCGAACTGGTGGATTTTACATCAATTCAATGGGACAGTAACACATGCGATGGGACATCCCAGTGGGAGAAATGTAGAAACAATCAGAAGAACAGTTTAGTTGTGAGTGTAAATACAAAAAGTCAAAATAATGAATGTTTGATTTAGTTTGTCTGAGATTTAAGTCAGTTGTAGAGGCTGATCCATCTTGTATTCACCTGCAATCTAGAAGTCACTAATTTTATTGCCTGGCACTTTAGTGAGAGGCAAGTTCAGTAATGATGTCTTGCATTTGTATGATTGTGTGAGCTTGTTCGATTGTCAGTGTACTCACGGTTTACAGCCATCGTTCTGCAGACTGGATATCATTATGTCTATACTCATCAGTGCAGAAATGGAGTTTCACAGTTTGCGATAGCAGTATAAAGTGAGTCCTGCTTTATGACACCGTTTTGCTGTGTGCAAGCATACATTTTAATGAGTCTTCTCTAGCCGATTATCTAAGTGAAGTGATAAATATAGAACTGTCTGAAATGTTGATTTTACCAATTGTGGCTCTTGGTTCACTAAAAGGCTCAGAATCTGGGAGAAGCTCTTAATGTGTGTTTATGGAAGTATAGATTTGCATAGTGCCCGTTTCATCAGTTTCACTGGTGACCACACAAACAAAGCTAAATTAAAATTTTTAATGATGATTAGGCCTATATATCCTGTTTCTCTTATTTCCCTGATGATACTGTAGAATGCTATTTGTGTTTGTAAGCCTGGCTCATTGCTTGACAAGGTAGCTCATATACTAGACTTACAGGATGGTGTTTGAAATATTCCATCACTAATGAAAGTGGCTAATACATATCATATCATAAAACAAGAATATGAAGCATTTGCTGGTGTTATCTAAGACAAACATGATGCTTGATTAAACATTTATTATTACCAAAGAGATATATTATGTTTCAGATTTATGGTAAACACATATCCTGATTCCTGACACATGCAGGCCCATTTGCAGTGTACAGTAGATGAGTGTGAAATGAATGGAAAACCTGAGTGTTCTCTTTGGAAAGGTAGAATGTGAGGTTGTGGGTGTGTGCACATGCGCAGATGGGGTTCCTTTTGTATTAGCCTTTTAAGCACTCAGCACCCCGTAAGACATTGCATAGTAGAGGGCATTATGGTCTTCATTAGCATTTATGGGTCTCTCAGCTCAAGCAGAATCCATTTTCTCACAACGTACCAAAAGTGCATTCTCCTCTTCTGCGTAGTCCTTCAATGAGGTCAAAGGTTGGCTGAACGTCTGACTATCCACTACCCATTGTAATACCATTTTTTTTTAAAAAAGGAAGTACTCATGTGTCTGCCAATTGAATGTACTTATTTGTGCTATATTTTCTGTTGATTCGAAGTGCATTTTTATTTAGTTGTTTTTTGTGTGGGTGCACTGTGAAACCCAGAACCATTGCATAAGAAATAAAATCTCTTACACATTTAAAAAGGAGCTATCAGGATGCCTCTGTACTGTCTGAAATACAGAAAGGCAAAGAAATCATTGCTGAGTTTTGAGTCCACATGTACAGATATTTGCATGATTACATTACTGTACATTACTATGAGAATCATCATTTAAAAAAAGAGAATGCTGAATATTTTTGCAAAGTCAAAAGAATACTGACACATGATGATGTTGAGTATACCACACTGGCCAGATTTTTTTTAGATCTTCATACCTTCTGTTTATTTATTCTATTCAAATGGACAAGCATTGGGTATGTAAACTGATATAGGTTTGAGAATGGCACAGACACATGCTGTACGTCAGGTCCATTAAAGTGCAGTGAAACCCCATACAGCATATGTTACTGGGGTGTTAATACTGTATGTTCAAAACTGTTAAGTTGCAGATAACATACTTGTGCATTCGGTAGAATGTACTTCCAGAGTGCAAGTGAATATGTACCAGTGTCAGGTGCACTAATGTTAGAAAGAAAGAAGGAGTGAATGTCTGTTTCTTAGAAACTGCAAGCTACTAAAGAAATAAGAAAAACCAAGGCTAAGAAGGCTCACTGGCTGGTCTGTGAATTTGAAGCTAGTGAAGGATGGTTCATGCAGTGTCAGAAAAGGCACAGCCTCAGTTGGAACACTGAAACAAGAGCAGGGGTCAGCTGGCAAGTAAGTGGCTTCTGACTGCCCAGCTCAACTTAAATTGCTACAGACATTTTTATGAAAACCATTTGCTATTATGTCAAAGGACATGTCAAAACAAGTATTATTGTACATGTGGTGTTGGTGAATTTCATTATGCTGCTCCTTCTGAAAGCCACATGTTATAAAGGGTTTGTGTATTTGCTGTCACGCACTTCAGATTCAGAAGTTTGCTTGATATGTCAATCAAAAATGTCTGTTACCAGTATCACAATGCATTCCCAAAACTGCAGATCATTCCTCAGCTCACTCACCAGCATCCCAGGAGCAGAAACTGCAGGCTTAACGGTTTGAGAATGAGAAGCGTCTTATCAAAGTCCTTCCAAGTGTGGATGTAACCACCTTATATAGCATGTCAGTGCCAATATATGTCTCATTACATCTTTTTATGATATCATCGCCACATTGTATTTTCCCCTGTGGACCATGTTATAACACAAAGAATCATGGAAATCTTATATTGTGGGCCAGTTGATAGATACAACATCATTTTGGGGCTTCGTTGGTGGATGTCAGTTCTAGCTGTTGAAAGTACTGATGGGTGAAAAAAGCATGCGGTTTCTTTAACCCCATAATCGGTGGGTCTACACTGAACTCCACCCATCTATTTTCTTTCAAAGCTGAGATCTATAGCTGTGTCCTCAAGCCCATTTTCTCCTTGAAGTAGTACATTCTCGGCCTGCCTCTTGCACCTACTTTGGCAGTTAACTTAATGATGAAGTTATATGTGTTTACTACTTGTATGTAAGCAATTCATTAACAGCCACTATTGGTCCTGACTCTAATGACATAGCATGAGCTCACTCATGCCTAAACCTTGTTGTATGCACATATGTACGCCACTCTGAAAAATGTGTCTGCTAAATGCCTAAATGTACTGTAATGCCTCAGTCTCCTATCATTATTTAAAAGCCTTTTCTGAAGCTTGTAGCCCTGGGACTAAATGGCTGGTCTCTGGCCAGGGAGGTGAAGGAATGCTGTACGTGCGTAGTTACAGAAACAAGGTTAGGGACGCTTTTCCTGCTTTTACCGTACAGCGACAAAACAGTTTTTTTTTACAGCAATAAAATACAGATTTAACTGCAAGTCCTTCTTGAGGTGGACCATATGCTGCACTCGGTCGGTCATGTGAACTCCCCCAAAAATAGCACATAACTATTTTGTATATACTAGGTTTTTGCGTTTTCCAGCTACTAGTATGTTTATCATGTGGGCAATGCATGTGTCCTCTGAGATGTCAAGAACCTGGACCAAGAGATTGCCCACTGCAAGACATAAATAATGGAAATCAGGCATGAACTTGAAAGTACATAAACCACCCGAAAAAGGAATTCATCTCATGCCCTCACCAAATTTGGCAACTCTGCTCAAACACATTATGATAGATTAATAAAGGAAAGTTATATGGGTATATTTACCTATAATCTGTTACATTGTTGTTATTGTCCAGCAACTGTTAACAGCAGAGTGAGGTCAGTATTACATCACCACTGGATAACTCATGGTATCATGGAACTTGCCCAAGTTTACCACTGATTGATTTTGACAGCTGTTCGAATGCATCTTGCTGTGGTAAAGTTGACCAGGACCAGGCCAAATGCACTATTAGTTTGAGCGCACAAATCGAGTCATGAGGGTGTATGAACATGCTTATAGAGATATGTGCTTCAATAAACAGAAAGCCTCAGGTATCTCTTATGGGGACTCCACACCAGTCCTTGAAAAAATGTTAGAAATCAGGCCTGTTCATATAGCCAACTCACAATGTTCTACAGTCTTCGCTTTGTAAAGGTGTAAGCTAGTTTGACAGTAAATGTGTTCTATTAACCCAGTTTAAGTATTTATTTGTGTGTGTCTTTTCACTCTATTTGAGGGACTTGACAGTCTGAAGGGTTTGGTCTCAGTTGGTCTTCTAAGCTCTTCTAGTGAACCGTATACATGTGGTAAATCACTGCTTATCACGGCTGTTTTCTTATCAGGCAAAGACAAATTCTCTGTGCATTTTTACATGAAGCTTCTCATATTTAACCGTATTTTTAATTACACTGTGGGCAAAAATCACAAAGAAAAATTTCCTTCTGTATGTTAAATGATTGTGGCAGTTTTGCTTGGTTGTGTAGTTTTAGGTCAATACTGCTTCATCAGCAAAGTGAATTCAGAGACTTCAGTTAAATGGCATAGGGAGGGACACATGCAGTTATGTGCTGTTGAGTGCTGGATTGATTTTTTGTTCCTGAATCCCTGTTTCTGAATCTTCTCTACCTATGTCTACCCATTCTCTCTGTTGTTTTCTCTCTGGTTTTATATGTGTTATGAGTTGACCCCTCCAAAGTGAATTTTCTCCTTCACTATCAGTCAGGGTTTCAGCTCTCTTCCACCACTGCTTCACGCCCACAGTGGAACAGCTAAGCTGTGATGGACGCCCAAGCCAGTCAGCCATCTCCGATCACACCTGCGTTCTCTCCCGTAGCTCAGAGTGGGAACTCCCTGGTCTTGCCTTGAAAACAAAAGGAGCGTTCCGCCCCGCCCCTTCCGCATGTTTACTACAAGCGACCGCGATTCCTCAGCCGTGATGTGGAGTCACAACCTCTAATTCCCTTGGTAAATTTCACTGTTGTTGGGAAACCAGAACCATGTGATGCCATCTCATTTTGCTGGAGTGTGTGCTGCAGGCCAGGCAGTGACAGAAGAAACCCTCAGGGATGCGCAGTCTGCAAGATAATGGCAGGCGGATGGGTGGTAGCTCAAAGGGGGGGTCGGCTTTGTACCTGCGGGGTTAATTGCTGTGTTTGCCTCATGTAATTGGGGTGTTTAATTACACAAACTGCAAGTGCAGATGGTGGTGCGCACCTCGCTGCCAACTACCTAAGACAGTCAGTCTGGATTGACGGAGAGAGAGGCCTCTGCCCTGGAGGTGAGGGTCTTTGTGCCACTGTCTGTGGTTCTGAAATGGAACATTCCATTTGTGTCTGTCTGCAGTGGGGTAGCTGTCCTTGGTCCTGAAAAAAGCTGCAGCAGGAATCTCCATCTTGTATATATGGTTAAGTATTAATGTTTTTTTTAACCGGGCCCCACTTTGAATATTCGCTTGTGTTTGTAGGTTTGTCCCATTGTGTGCAGACGAGCACAAGCTCTCATCTAAAGCACATTCTAACAGATGCCGCTTCTTTTCATTCACCAGACCACCATCTAAACTGTACAGTTGTGTCAAATGAGCATACTACATGCGTACTCCAGTTGGACTTTGTGAGCTAGCTCAAGCAGATGAGATTGCTGGTGTGATGAGACACGGACATGGACAGGCTCACTGACTGAAACCTTCCACCTTGAGTGACTATTATATACCGCCCTGTGAGGGTGCCAGTCACAGTCAGCACTGGTACTATTAGAATTAAGTGACAGACTTCGGGACCCATCAGGATAACAAAATGCAGAGATTCTGCAAATTAAATTCAAATGTTGTCCATAATGTTGTCACTTATAGTTTAATAAGGTTTCTCCAAATCACATCAACGCGTATGAGTTTTAGATCAATTAAAAGATCCATTGCACATAAACCACTCTGGCAGTTGCCATTTCTCTCTCTCTCTGTGAAGTTGGTTCAGGACCACAGACACCACCACACCCTCCAGCAGGCTCTGCCACAATTCCCAGGCTCCTTTTGTGTAATTGACTTCAATTTGTTTAGAACCACAATGGCAGCCCAACAATTAACAACACACTGGCTGCCTCAGGCACACCATGTGGCCGTCCTCAGTTTGGCCTTTAAGCTCCATTCTGGTGCTTATAATGGAAGAAGGCAATCTCCTGAGAATTTTATCCCTTTGATTCATAACATCGGCTGACGGAAAGTGCTTGGTAAAGTGTCTGTTTAAAAAATGTTTTTCTTTTGAAGCAGAAAAATGCGCTGCTGCCATACGTGGCAAAAAACGCTTGACACGTTAACGGATCGTTTCACCATATCAGCTAGGGTTTATTTATCTCATCTTTGTCAGTGCTTAATGTGATATGTGGTATGAAGCGATGTAACCTGTCCTGACACGGAAATCTTATTCATGTTGAAATCTGTTGGGTGCAGAGCAGAGATCTGTAGCTGTATGCGGGGCAGGGTTCATTGTACCCTATCCACATGCTTTTCTTGTCTGTTCTGTGGGGAATCCTGAGGAATCAGAGCTCCCCAACCCCCCAAGGTGGTCAGCTTTCATATCCTACATGAGATCAGGCTGACTGATAACCCGAGCAGTCACTTCCCAGTCAGGTCATATAGAGCGTGTGATATGGAGGCTCACATTGATGGCTTAGCAGTGGGCTAGAACAGCAGCCCTTTCATTACACAGGCGGTGTGAGTAAGTGGCAGCAGCTGACAATTTTAATCGTGATATTTTTGGAAGTGGATTTGGTATTTGGCAAAACCGAGCAGCGAACAGACAGTCAGCCTATCTAGCAACTAAGAGGATGGTAGAGCCCGCTAGCTGAAATCCAAACCTTCAGCTTTCTCATCACCTTGCACATTTTCTAACCCCTGTGGACCTTGTGTTATCTCTCCATCTCTCCCCCCATCCCCCTTTCCTTACAGCAGACGAGAGATCGATAGCATGGGGTACAGGAGAGAGGGGTAGGGAAGGGGTTCTCACCCAGAGGAGGATGCTCTTACAGGCTGAGGAAAGGAGATATGACCTCGTAAGGGAAAACCCCCTCCTCTGAACGAGGAAACTACTCAGTGGAAGGGATGGGCAGATTGCCTGAAAAAAAAACAAAAAAAAAACGGGTCAGACAAAATGCATTAGGTGGTAAGCAGGTAAGTTTCACAGAAGAGCCCACACAATTAACACAGCACGGAGTGCCAAAGTGCCGCTGTGGCGTCAACTAGATGTGAATTTGCGAATACAAAGGAAGGTTTGCAGCGGGAAAATCTGGGAGGCTGAATATTGCGATGTGCTCACATAGCTAGAGGGATGCTGACGGTAGGGGGTGGGCGAGTTCGAAGCACTGCCACCTCCATTCCGCACTGCCTACACTGCAGATTGGGGCCTCGTTATCCAGCGCAAGCCCATCTTTCGTCTTAAAGCCAGAGATGGCGCAGTCAAACAGGCCCATTTACAGAGGGTTTTAATTAATCAGAGGCCGCAAATGAAGGTTGAGGGGAAACTCAAGGCATCTTTCGTGCAACTGTTGAGTGTACTTGTGCACTAGGGGCAAACCTTGTGATTGTACTTGCGTTTCAAGAGCTGACCAGTTCAGTATTGATGCTGTGGAGAAGTCATGACTTTCTCTTATTGTTCCGTTTTCATATGTATATACTTTTGTTACAGGTTCCATTTGTTTGACGAGCTTAGGCTGCGATCACACCGGACATGCTTTGACATGTGGTGGCGCCTTTTTAAAAATTATTTTCAATGAGTCTGAAGCATTGTCTACACTGCTTTTGCACACCAGGTGCCTTGCGTTAATCCGCTCTGTGCACCTCTCTTTTTATAGGTGTGCATGGTGGTGAAAATTATCCTATTTCGATGCACTCTGAGAAAAAGTGCCCTACATCACTGTCATTCTTTTCTTTGCTGTCCAATCGCATGCCAATAGAGGTGGGCCTTGATTCTGCTGTTCTATTGTGAACAAAGATTGTTAAAAATCGTTATACGATTTTGCAAAATTTGTTTTTTAACTTGTTTTTTCACTTGCTCTCCAAAAGAGCAACAACAAGTGCTCTCCACTTATCCATTGTTTTAAAAAATGAATAACAATCCAAAACTTTCTGGTGAAATTAATTTGCTAATGCCATTAAGGACATTACTGACGTCAGCCAAGTGATTGACAGGAGCGAAGTGTGGTTGCCTAGCAACAGCAAAGACATCTCCAACGCTTTTTACAGTGTAGGCTTCACGTAAACAGGTAGTGCTCCTCACAATTTCAAACCTACAGAGCATGTCCGGTGTAATAGCAGACTCAAAATAGGTTGTGTAATATCATGATGCATTGTAGTATGCTGTGTGATATTGCTATTTTATTATTTCATATCATGGTATATTGTCTAACCAATGAACTGATTCAACCCTTACTCACTGAGGGAAAGGTCCAGGGGTTGTAGAAGTCTTCTGGTCAGTTGCTTTCTGGGCTTTTCATAACCTTACAGCTCCAGGCTCAATTGACGTTGGATCCTCAAAATGAAAGAGGCAAGGATTTTCAGCCGTCCCTCGAATCTTAGAAGCCAGGATGCATTCAGGCAATATCAGGTGGAATCAAGACTAAACAAATCCTGTCTGAAGTGCAGGGTCAGGGATTTACTGTGCTGTGGGTGATAAAGGGTTGTGTTATGGAAGCAAGGCAATGACGCAGTTACGTTATGTTTTGACCGTTGGGCTGCTGCTACCATAGTAATAATGTGAATCCCTCTGATTGTATGCTGAAAAGAGTCAATTAGTTTACATCGCTTGTTAAATTGTTTAAAATGAACTGGGAGCTTTCCAGAAACAGGGATGCCGAGGTTATAGATTTGCCCAGACCATTAAAAGCTAAAGACCTGTGTTGAAACTGCTGTCACTGTCAGTTAAAAAAATGTAATTATATGCTATTAAATTAAAATGCAATATAATTTTCTACCCTGAATGCCCCTGTGAATGTAAGTGTTACATCTGCGTTCCTTTAGCCAGTACCTCTCAAAGCTTCAGGCTGTCCTCATCCAACAGCAAATCAGTTTAATAAATCTACATCTATCCATGAATTTGAAATGTCTGAGCCTGTGGCGTTTTGGGTCCCATGATTGCTGTTGGATCATGTGGTGTGGCTTCAGGCTCCTTTGCATTCAGATCAGGTCTCTGGCAACATGCAGTGGGTCCAGCCTTGCCTGGGAGAGCACATTAACTGTGGCCTCTCTGCTCGATCATGGTATGGTGCCAGGGAGAACGCCTTTCTGCAAAATGCCTTATCAGTTGAAATTGCCATCAGGATCAGGTGATCCCTCTGCAGCTTTTCTTCGGCCCTCAAGAGTCTCTCAGTGTGATATTCCACTTACGCTGCCATCCAGGCACCTCCAATTACCCATGGAGCCAGAGGGACCTGTTGGAGTAGAGATGATCTTTGCAAGCGTCTCACATGCAAAGGCGAATCTTCGTATATGGTATCCTGCTGTTTGAGCAAACAGTTTCCATAGCAATTGATCTATGGTAATACGATGTAAATCCTACCTGTGCAATTGGGTGTGCAGTCAGATGCGCCAGGTCTTCCTGACACACCCTTCTGGATTGTGGCTCACCCCAGCAGGAACGTGCTGGTTGTCCCTAAGGATTAACCCAGGGCATCATGATCCAGGGTAGTGTGAAAAGCTGGGGATCTACCGGTACGCGGTGTGCCCCTTTTTCCCAGTCAGAAGCCCTCACTGCGGAGAGAAATTCCTTCCCTTCTGGATCCTGGCACTCTGTTGCAGGTCAGATTAGGGCCACGCTGACACTGGGAGAAGTGCCTCTGTCACTCCCGTGGAGCTGACTGCTGCTCTGTGGAGTCCTGATGGAGGGCATTGCTGCCCCTGCCTCGCCCTTCTCCAGGTGATGTAGAGGCCCTTGCTCGCACCTGTGGCGTCGGCGCTAATTGAAATTTGAGGAACTCGGCTAACGGAACCGCATGGGTCTTCGCCGGCAGCTTAATTTGGGGTGCCGTTCGGGATGCGGAACGAGCATCGTGATTAGAAGCAGAGGAGGGAGGACAGATGATGAATCTCACGCCGCGTGTAATCTCCTCTAATAAAGTGGCGTTCGCTGAGCTGCGAGCTTCCCGGGCTGCATTGTCTCTCTCTGTGGCTTCAGGAGGCCCGGGAACGGCACGCGGAATGCTGCACATGGATGATTCCATGTCAGCGGCACACAGCGGCAGCTCAGGGTTTGTAGCTTTATATAGATTTTTAGCACCTGGAGAGTGGCACAGTTGCGAATTAGCATGCAGCACTCACGGTTTCCTGTGAAGTGTCTGTAAAGTACATTATTAAAATGCAACGCTTAGAAAAACCACTAGGCTTCTGTTTGTTGAACCTTTTGATTTGTTCAAGACTTGTACAAATGTTTTTAATCACAGAGGCTTTGAAATGCCTTATAACATGCTTCTTTAGTTGCTGCAGTTACATTTGCTGAAGTATTCCTAGTCCACGTGAGCAGCTTGCTGTTTTGATTTAGGCCATTTGACCATTATCAACTGGAGTGATCTTGAGTGAAAGTGCTTGAACTCTGTCCCCTGTATGTGTTGGCTAAGTGCGTTTTACATCCATCAGTGCTGAATCTGGCCTGGCATTGAAGCAGCCCCTTGTCCAGAACCTTGCCTGTCCAATGGTGGACAGCTGCAGATGATGATGGATGTTTTGCTCTGGCCATACCCATTAGTTTGGAGCTTCAGTCAATTACTTAACTGCACCATGGACTACTCCCGTTCAAGTTGTATCCACAGGAAGCCGCATCTGTTTCTGCTTGCTCTCTGCTACCTTTCTCTCTGTCTCTCTCCCTGTCTCTCTTTCCCTCCCTCTCCCCATCCCCCATTTCCTTTCTCTCATTCCATTGACTGTGTTTAATGCCCCCTCACGGCTCATCTCCAGGATCCACTTTTAATCGAGATGCTTTATCTCCAATCACGCGTTTGGCTTGTGAGTCTTTTTGGTAATTAATCAAGCCAGGCTCAGCAAATGGGAAAGCACTCCTTGTAATGCAAGCCGCCTGTCCCACCCCAATCCCCCTGCTTGACTTTCCACCACCCAAAACTCAATCTTTGAAATAAGAGATTGCATACAGGGTCATAATTGGACAGGTAATTGTTGGATTTTGTGGGCTCAGAGTGTCTCTGGCTGTGTGTGTAGCTGTGGATCTCCACACCATAATGCACAAATCTGATTGCATGGAGGCATCAGAATGGCCCAAAGAGTTGCATATATTTATGAAGTGTTGATAATGTATTTTTGATGTGCGGTTAGCCTGGTAGCCTGTAATTACTGTGTGGTGACAATGGCCAGTGGTGCGGCTGTAAAACAACACATTTTTTGGCCACTTGGCACTCAATTCCCGCTAGAATACTCTTTGAAAGCCTTATTAACTTTTCAAGGACGGATAACTTTTGGTTTGCTGCAAATAAAAATAAAGCCTTATATTTGCAGAATTTTTACTTTCTCAAAAACAGTTTTTTGGAAGTATTTTCCGCAATCACGTGCTATCACATCGCTCCGTTCCTTTGGAAGGTGGTAGAGGACTGAATTGCACATGTACAGACCTGGAATGGCTGTGGTAGCCGCATTGTACATTAGGTTATTGACCATGTTACATTTACTGTATTAAGTGTTGCATTTATGGTGACTCTCCTGTATGTTTGCGAAAAAGAGACAATTTTTAAAAATGTTTTTAAAACACATGACTCCTTCATCTTTAGGAGCAGTTGCCTGTTAGAGAAGTTGAGAGATTGTGACTGGAGATGGATGGCTATAAAAAAAGTTCTTGCTAATTAGTTAGCTAATCTCATCAAAGTTAGATCTGGTTAGCAAGGTGGCTGGTAGTAACTATCATGGACAGCTATGAACTAATAGGTTATTAGTTTTATGGTCACCTTTATTTCACTAATGTTTCTCTCACAACTAGTTACTTATCAGCCTCTGCTTCATTGATGTTGGATAAATGTTATTGCTCAGAATCACCCAGTCTCTTGGGTAAAACGATCACGCAGCTACCATTAAAAGCCACACATCTGTGATATCTCCTATGGGAACAGGTGCCGTTTACTGCAGTTCTATTGTGGAATCTCATGTGTACGCGGTTACATGTATTTCAACGATGCAAACCGCAGACTTGCAGTTGGCCGTTATCGGATTCTACAAGGCGGCCATTCGCGTCCGCTATGGGTTCTCAAGGGTTAACAATGCATTCCCAGCAACTTTCAGCAACTTACCTTCCTTTATTTATTTATGTGGCATTTTATTGACATGATTTAGCAGCAGGTTTCAGGTTGGGGTCTGGGTCAAGATTAAAGGGAAATGTATAATGTGTCGACAATCATGCAGAATGCATGTTTGCATTTCTTCCACATTTGTTTCATAGGCAGGCAAGATGCATCAGTAATGCTGTGTCACACTGGATTTACACTTTGGTACTACTGTAATGGTTTGTATTTCAGGAACCTTTCAATGCTGTCTTTTTACTGAAGTCAGCACATGTAAGTCAAGGTCACATTGAAGCCAGCAGCCATACCTCCATGCACTCTGCTCCTGCCAAATGGCTGAAGCTAAGCAGGTGTGGGCTTGGTTAGTACTTGGATGGGAGACCACCAGGAAATACTGAGTTGCTGCTGGAAGTGGTGTTGGTGGGCCAGCAGGGGGCAATCTTCCCTCTGGTACAAATAAACCCCAATGCCCCAGTGCAGTGACGGGGACACTGTGCTGTAGGAGATGCCGTCTTTCGGATGAGACGTTAAACCGAGGTCCTGACTCTCTCTGGTCATTAAAGATCCCATTACACTTATCGCTAAGAGTAGGGGGTTCCCCGGTGTCCTGGCCAAATCCCAGATCTGGCTCTCGCAAAAACTTGCCACTAAAAATCATCCCCAGATTTAATTTGCTAAATAAATGTTCTCTCCCTCTCCACCTTCGCTAATGTGTGGTGAGCGTTCTGGCGAAAATGGCTGCCGTGCATCACCCAGGTGGGTGCTACACATTGGTGGTGGGTGAGGTGAGTTCCCCTTCACTGTAAAGCACTTTGAGCATTTGGAAAAGTGCTATATAAATGTAATTAATAATAAGGTGAATTGCTTTTTCTTGACCATAATCTCACCTTCCAGTGTCTAGAGTGGGCACAACAATCCCTCACCATGTTTTCTGACATCACTGCTAGAAAGGTTAGATGGTATATCACAGCCATTGCTGACACATGGCTGTTCAAGGAAGCGTATGTATTGTAAGAAACAAATTGACTGGTTTTGTCAAATGGGGCAGCAGCAGTGTTCTGTCTTTGAGACAGTTCAACAGAAGGGGTTGACAGATGGCTGTGGGACGGTGAGGTCCCTGATCACCTTCATTCGCAGAAGGGCAAGAGTACGCATCATGAAAGAAGGGAAGAAAAAAGAAAGGGAGGGGCTTGGTAATGCAGGGCCTTCAGTTGTTTTGTTTTTTTCGACACCTCCCTCCCTGAGACCAATAAGTCAAAATGCTGATTTTGAAATTAGCTGTAATTGGTTTTCAGGAGCCCCTGCCAGGAGAGAAAGATATAAGTTGTGCCATAGCTTCAAAACAGCGCATTCTATGCTTTTACCTGTACTTTGAATTTGAATTTTTTTTTTTCCCACCACACCCTTTTAAAACGTGGCTGGTCGTTGCTTTAATAGAAAGGTCCAAGGCACTTGTGGGAACACTTTCTAAGGTGTGATTGGACTTGTAGTCCTGTAATTCTGCAGAGCAGGGAAGATCCCGGCATTGTGGAAGTAAATCATGTGCTTTCATTATATGGAGGTTTGGTTTGCATGCATGTGCCGAAAGAAGGGCAAGATCCCAAACTATCAAATCCATTTTTATAGCAATCCCATTAACCTCCACGGTATCTTTCTCTGTGCCCTGGAGCATTGCTGTCGAGTGACTGCACAGCCCTGGATCTGCTCTGCAGTGCCCCGGCATACAGGTCATGGACTCGCCCATGCCCCATAGGCTGCAGCCCCCGGAAAATGGACCGGTCCACGGTGGGGGCCGGGACCTACTCGACAGAGCAGTTACCCTGCATCGCGGGCTGCCAGAGTTCAAACGAACCCCAAATATTATTCATTGCGCAGTCATACCAAGGACCAGCTGACATTTTGCGGAGCCAGCTCAGGCCCGTCAATAATTGATCAAAGGTGCGGCTCTTAAGGACGTCTGTCTGGCGTCGCCGCCGCCGGCGTTCTGATCCCGGGTCAGCGGTTTGAGAGTAATTAGACGGAGCGGGCGTGCCTTTTCTGCTTTTCCTCTCGCAGAATCGATGGCCTCGCTCTTTCGCTCCTTCGCCGTCGCAGCGAGCAGGGCGGCGATGTGTGCTCATCGCGCAGGGCGTCGGGCCGACCGCTGTTAACACTGGTAAAGCTGAGGGAATGGCGCCGGCGGAGCCGTCCAATGCGCCCAGCTCGTGTCCAAAGCCGGGCATTTCTCTCCTTCGTAGGAAACGTGGGCGCCTGTTCTCGCCTCTCTATCTGGGCAGGCAGCTATCTTTTTTGTGCCATTATCTGCGCAGTTATGGCTCTTCAGTCTTGACTTGACTGTGTTTCTGTCATTATTCAGGCTGTGACAGAACTGCATGGAGAACGTGTAGTCTTCCTGTGGATAATGTACAGCAGGGGTGGCCAACTCCGGTCCTGGGGAGCCGCAGGGTCTGCAGGTTTTTGTTTTGACCTTAAATACAACAACCACTTACACAAAATAAACCAGGTGAGGTGAGTTAACTATGTAATCAACTGCTTTAATTGATCAATTAAGTGCCGAGTAAAAACAAAAGCCAGCAGACCCTGCGGCTCTCCAGGACCTGGCCACCCCTGATGTACAGGGTATCTTGTTTAAGTTATACAGTTTGTTGTACATCACTCTGGGTAAGAGCGTCTGCCAAATGCCTGTAATGTAATGTAATGTAAGTTCCAGCCTATACGGTAGATTAGGATTTTCCTCCTGTTCACAAAGAAAAATATGTACAGTACAACACATTTGTATTTTCTATGAAATCCACAGTTGCTAGTTTTTATTTAAATACTTTCTAACAAAAATTCTAACAAAAAAGTGCTTTACCTGAAGTTCAGACAAAGCTTTGCATCTTGTCCATAAAGTAGCATATTTTGTATGTGGGTTCACTTTGGAACAATACGCATTAAGCACGTTCACCACCATCTGTCCTTAGTGCGACCATTGTAAATACCGATGCCTGCAATTAATAAATTGTCAATGCAATTTGTTTTCATTAACCTTTGTACGTTATTATTAACCCTAGTAATTTATCCCAGTTACACAGTTGAGGTTAAGTGGCATAGAGTACCGTTAATTGCTCCGGCAGTGGCATTACTTGCTGGACAGTTCACATCAGATATTCGCTATGTGAGTTAATTGTTATTTTTAGAAATGCAAATAATTATCATCGTTATTGTCGTCACCCTCCTCATCGCTGTGCCATTATGCGGGCTGTTGTTTGCGTAACCACTTTTCATTTGACGGGATTAGAGTTCCATGTATTGTCCTCACAGTGAGAATTACATTTTCTCCTCATTCCGGATAATTGGGTTGAAACAAGCTCTGGGGAGTGCTTTAATTGTTTGGTGCATTATGGAATGAGACAGTATTTCCTCCCCCCCCCCGTCACTTTATTACACAACACTGAAGAAACAAGACCGGTTTTGGCCAGCGAGACATCCAAACGATATGAGAAAGGCATTTGTACAAGCTACACATTTTGGGCAAATTCATTGTATATTATATATTTCAAATACTTTTTAAAAACTAAAATGATGATGTTGAAGATGGTGGAATATTTTGGAGAGGACTTTATATCTAAGGAAAATGTCTAACATATCCATATCCTGCGTGCAATCAGTTACTATACGTATAGCAGACCACCCTTATCTTTGATAACACAGGTGCAAATCAGGCAATAAGAAAATATCCATTAACATGCTGCATTTGTGTTGTTTGCTGTCGTAATTGCAACACATTCAGAGTACCTGATATTTTTAAATTGCTTTCCTTTTTTAATCTTGAACATTCGATATTGTAATATTTGGCTATTTCCATTATACACAAAGCAAGTACTGTAAAATGGGCTCGCTGAAGCACTGTGCTGTGTCTTTATAGGCCACCGCTAATTTCATTTGCCACCGCTGCTCGCCATGAGGCTGCGATTTTAGGTTTTGTATTTTTATCATCTTCAGTTATGATGCGATGTGATGTGATAATGATGAATGCTATATTCATATGAAAGGGGATGCATGATATATGTGTAAACTCAACAATAAAATGAAAATTTTTCTACTGCTAACATAATGTGTCTTACAGTAACCTGACTGTAAGTCTCGAAGTGTTTTTCATTGGTTCATCTGCCGAGGCTGGGATGTAACATTGTCTTCACATAATTGCCCTGCCTTTTCCTCATTGTGCATGTGCCTAGGCATGTGACCAAGGGCACGACATGTGTGGTGTGCTAAACTATTACACTTCCTGGTGCCCTGTGTGGCAGAATTTTTCCCCACGGGTTTCTATTGGGATCGCTGTCTCTATATAATAAGCTTCGGATAAGAAAATCCAGCTGACTTGCAACTCTGACCTTTGAACCCTCTCCCCCCCCCCCCCCCCAATGCACCCTCCTCCCAAACACAGCAGCATCTTTTCTCTCCGGTCTCCTCTGGCGCCCGAGGTGGAGATACGGTGTGTTGCCATGGTAACGCCAGCATGGAGTGAGCCTGCTGTTGGAGCCTGAGCCTCTTCCCTGCTCCCACATATAACTGTTCCGGGGACTGTGGTGTGTCGGAGTCAAACCCCTGATTATTTGCTCATGTGCTGTCATTTCTTGCTTATTGGTCAGCTGAGCCCAGAGGTAACGCCACTGGACAATATAAACTCCTGGGTCTCCAGGGGGTGGGATTTTTGCTCAGCACTTGTGTAAATATGTTGGTTTGATTTATTTTGTATCCATGGCAACAGGCTTTAAGTTCATACACTGGACTATTAGAATGAGTGTGTCTTGATAACATCTATTTACATATTCCAACATAATTATATGTTAAATTTATCATATTTTACATAGATAGGAGATACTATAAGAAAAAATGGCAACAGCAGCATAAACCTATAATGACAAATGACACAAAAATTGTGGTAATAGTGAAGATGATAAAAAGAAAAAATGGCTACATGCACACAAATCCATTCTGACAAAGCATGTATTTATACAAGCACAGCATTCACACAACTGTACCATCAAAATTATTACTATTACAATCCTGTTCTGATTATGGTGAGTCAAATGATTCTCGTAGCACAGGTGAAGAGGAAGTTGCACTAACCCAAGTGCACAGTGTCATCAACTGTATATCACTATTGTTCCTTGCAGTCTGGAAGTCAAAGAGATCTCAGAGGGCTGAATATTTGGTTGGTACTAAGGTCTGTCTTTGAGAGACTGAGTCTGTGGGAGCCGACAGACTGCATTATAATTGATTGATTTTTGCAGTATTTCTGCCAGGCTGGTTTAAAAAAAAAAAAAAAAAAAGTTAAAAGGGCCAGAGTTGGGGGGGGGGGGGGTGCAGTGTTAAAAGGACAGTTCACCCATAAATAAAATCAAGCCATGTTTTCTCATGCCTGGAGGGCTATCTATCCATCCAAGTAGATTTGCTGAGATTTGAAAAGTTTTCTATCTGCAGCTCACCCTGATACAACGGACCTCAACAGGATGAAGTTAGCAAATCTGCATTTGTAAATCTCAACAGCAATGTCTGTTTCCAAATATAATGACATGGTTACTCACGAACAACCACAGTCCTTGTTGTGCACGATTTCATCAAAAACAAGTTTTTGCAGGGTGAGCTGCAATGGATGCCTAGAACACTTGGCAAATCTCTGCACTGCCCCTTCAAACTGGACCCAATAAAATACGTACTATCAGAGCCCCCACAGTTTATTTCTGACAGTTCATTACATTGCTTGTTTCCTGAAAAAGAAAGCCTTGTTTGCTGTTTATACTCATTTTTAAAGAACAACAATTTGTGTGCCCATTTATGAAAACAAGGCACTGTTCATATTAATCAGATTTCCAGGGCTTTGAAGGAAAAATCCAAACCAGCAGTGCTAATTAGTGAGTAAAAAACACGCTGACAGGAAAATCAGTCACAATTCTCCAAATGCAGTTATTGAATAAATAGTACACATACATAATCTTACACTATTTTATTTTCTAAGCCATATGCCAATAAGGCAGACTTATTTTCCTAGTAATCGATGCCATTGATGAATCTGTCAGTTCTAAACCATGCAGGTGAATTTGCTGGACAGTACTGCAAATAGAAATGGCAAGCATTTGATTAAGTGTTGATATTGAGAAATTACTGTTCATATAAAGTTAGCTCGGGGAACTTGCATCACGTCCGACACCTCTCTTAGAATATCAATGTTAATGGAGGTTGTCACAGGGATGTCATGGTTTGTTTGTCTACCACTTTACTCTGAGCTGTTGCTGAATTATAGCATTTAAAGAATTTCCATATGTCTGTCATTCTTCTAAATCTCCACAAAAAAATAAAAAATAAATACACACAGTGTACACACAGGTGTTCCAAGAAATGAGGGAAACAAGGGGGGACGGGGGTTGGTAACCATTGATTTGTCAGTGAGACAAAGGAAAGATGACTGAACACATGGTTGCTGTTGTTCTTTTCACCATGTCTCTTTCTTTATCCTTTTTTTTAGCAGAATTTACCCCCCTCCCCCCCAACCCATCCTTTGGTTCATACGCAAGACTCCACCAGCAATGGCTGTTACCTTGGCAACAAATGGAGCCAGAGTGCCAGATTTGTCAGCCAGCCATAATCTTACTATAAGAGGAAAGCAGGATTTTGTACAGTCTATCATAGGTTGGCGTGGGTGGCAGGATAGGACAGCAAGCCGCTGGTCTGAAGGCATGTTTTCAGGCTTGTTGAAAAGCATTTGTATTTTCAAAAATTGCACATGAGGGTGCTAAAATGGGGGTAATCAAGTGTGCCACAGCTGCTAGCTTCATAATAAGAATATATGTGCTGTCATATATGCAATTTACAAATGCAATTCCCTATAATCTCTAGACTGTTCTGTCTCCTATTGCTGGCTATGGGCTACCTATGTGGTCAATATCGGAACTCGGACATGCTTCCTGCTTTCAGTGTATCTTACCATCAGGCCATTGTAATGATTATATTAAATCACGTCTGCAGTGTATTACTCTCCGTCATTAGCCTGAGCACTAACAGCAGTTCCATAATGAAGACAGCCCCTCTGGAGAGGTGGAAATTAGATTTCTGTGTTCAAATATACCTTCATAGAGTAATAACCAGAATATTGTTCAGCATGAAAGCGGGTTGATGCACCACTGCAATATTCATGATTGGGAATCTAAGATTTAAAAAAATAATACGCAGGATTTCAACCAATTTCAGCCACCACAAAATAAATCTGTAACTTTCAAATGTGGTGATTTAGATACAGCAGTGGGCATGAAGTTTGTGCCTGTGCAAGCACTTAGGCAACATCCAGTGCAATGCCTCCTCAAATTGAATCATCCATTTTAATATCATTTCACAAAGATAAAGCATTTTGGTTATGCTTTAAGGAAAAAAAAACATATAAGTATGTTTTCAGACTTGAGACAAAAATTTAATTAACTGGAGGAAAAATTTGTTTTTGTCCTTTTGTTCCCTCTCCTTTAGTCTTTAAAAAAAATTCATGAATGCAAATATACACACACATGTATGCGCATGCACACGTATGCGCGCACACACACACACTTGCACTCGAGCCAGACCTGTTTTTTTGTTTGCCCGAGAGATCGCTCAGGTCTGAGATAATTCTCAGGTAATAAGCAAAATGAAAAATGAAATGACAGGAAGTGAATGGCATGATACATGGTGGCGTAAAGACCTCAAACAGAAAGAGATAGTTTGCACTTCAGCCTGTTTGGATTTGTGAGTGGTTAGTCTTCAGCTCCTCCCAGATTTTCTAGTCCTGGCCCATAGGATAGTCTGCTTTGAGTGGCGGACACTCTTCCTGCAAAGAGGAAGTTTAATATGGTGCATAAACCAAGCCTTTGCATCCTGGGAAAACACAACACAACAGGACTGCCTGCCACCGTGGGCTATGAGTGGCAAATTGTGGTCACTCACTCACTCACTCACTCACTCATGGACGACCTGAGAGGGACGTTTAGTAGGTGCATCTCCAAAAATCACCACTTCGAACGGCACGAGATTTTAAAGCACAGCTTTATCGCCTAATGTTACTTTAGCTAACCCTAACATGTTAGCGTTTAGCCTACTTTAATTAACCTAGTTAGCGCGTTCCACCGATACAGATGTATGGACACATGGAGGAAAACAAATAACGTTATAGAGCTGAGGACATGCCATAGCTAGCTAGCAGGCTATATAGTTAGCCAAGTTTTGCTCATGACACTTTGTACAGGTGTGCTGTGGGTCTGGACAATTTCGTGCTTGTTTTTCCTCTTCCTGCTGATATAGTGACGTGGAAGTGCAACACTTAGTCATGTCTGACATCTTAATTTTCCACGCGTTTTCTTCCATGCAGCAGGCATGCTGTAAACAGTGGTGAATGGATTATGGAGAGTATTGATAGCTCGTGTGCAGAAAATTTGCTGTAATGAAAAAGCCCACACTGCAAACAATTGCAGATTGCTGTGCTGCAGGGAAAAATGAGAGTTGATCGAGAGAGACCTACTATTTATTTGTCTCAGAATTTCACTCAGTCCATAGGCACCACACACAACTAATATGGACATCACCTTCCATCATTTTTAAAAACATATAATATATATAGGCTCTTTTCAGCTTTAATGGACAGGACAGTATAGTGAGACAGGAAGGATGTGGAGAGAGAGAGACATGTGACAAAGGTCATCCAGTCGAATTTGCACCGGTGGCAGCTCATCATGAGCATGTGGCCAGTGCTGTACAGACTACGTCATGAGACACCTTACCTTCCATCTTTTTGAAATATCCATCTTGGGGACTTCACAGGTCCACAAAATCAACTTCTATCAGAACTCTTAAACCAGAAACCATGGTTTGTGTCTCCGTATACACTATCATATTACATAAATGTAATTTTTGGGCAATGTGTAATTGCATAGTATAATATTGCGTTGTTTAGTATTATGTAATTGCACTGCAAAGGAGGCACAGCAGATGTATGGGCTTTGACATTTGCTCCTGTTTTCTGGAACCTTCCAGAGCAAAGAAATGCATTGCAAATACACCACTAACGATATTCCCTGTGTGAGGAATCCTCATACCTGTACCCATGGTGCACGGTGGGAGGTTTGCTGAGGCTTTGTGCTAGAGATGTGTAATAGAGCTATTTGCCTCTGTCTCTGACTCGCCTGGTTCCAGAGGGTCAGGGATGAGTCCAATCAGGTGTGTACGAACAGTGGTAACCAGCTGCTTTTTCCCTTTCACAGGGGGTGTAAGGAGCTGCAGGCAAAAATTGCAACAGTTTTTTCTATCCTATTATCTGTAGTGAAGCCTCACACATGTTTAATAAAAAAAAAAAACCCTCATTTCTCTTTTTGAACTGTATTCTTTGAAGGTGCTTCGGCTTCAAGGTTTACTGTATCTGAGGAGGCCTGATTGTTCAGAACTACGAGCAGGCTATGTTTGAATGGGCCTCTAGAGCCATCCTCACATTTGTAGTTACATCCAAACAGAAAATGAGGGGTTTTCTCTTATGGGGTGGACTGTGATTTGTACAACGCACAATGAACAGTAATTTGTTTCTGTTTTTGTTTCTGTAGTATAGAACGTGACATCTATTCTTGTGCAAATTAAATTGGGGTGGTTGTAGTGCGGGATAATGAATACGTACTGTACAATGGAGAACACAGAATACAAACCTTTCATGGCGTGTCACAATCACAAAATACTGTTACAATCTCGATGACCATTCAAATAAAGTTATATTTGATATATATGCGTAACATATACACCGTGTAATATGTTATTTAATAATATGAAAATCATAATCAGTATAATATTATAAATATTATACAAATATATGATTATTTTTAATTATTTACTTAATTTGACCATCCATGTCTTTTGGTCTCAGAAGATCCTAAGAGGCAGACAGTGATCATCGACACGTCCGTTTAATGTACCTTAGTGGGGAGCAGCTTTTTTTCCAGGAGTCTTGCACGGCAGTAAGTTTCAAGTTGGAGAGATGATTAGTGCTTTAAGACCTGAATTTCATTGTTTTTCACGGTCTTTGTTGTATCCACTTGCCACTTTGTTCTCTCTCCCTCACCGTACTGAAATCAGAATCCACACTGCTCTTTCTCTTTCACTCTCTGTCTCTTTCTTCGCTGCAGCTGCCTGCATTCCCTTGAGAGACTCATCCCTCATTAATAGTTCATGATGTGGCATTCTACCAGTTACCAGAACAGATGTGAAAGTTTCATGGTGATGATTCTGAGTTGGCCAGGTTTGGTGTTAGATAGAATTACATAGACTAATCATTTGTGAGGAAGAGTCCGTATTAATTGCAGATGCGGGGGTTCTGTGGCAGCTAAGCCACTTTCTGGGTTGGTTGCCAAACCAGCTGATTCCTCCCTGCAGCTTTTATCTCATAGATCAGCTGGTGGTCTGCTTCTACTGCATATTTTAGGACCTTTATGCAACCGAGTCAACTTCCTCTTCTGTTCCTTACAAAGAAAAGTGGTCTATAAATTGGTGGAGGAAGTGTTGCCAAGGGAGGCAATGGTGTAAAGAGCTTGTAGGTTTTAGAATGGTGTCGGTGGCATAGGTAATGATCCAGAGCTGCTTCACCAGAATTCCAACTTTATAGTTGGTAAAACTGTTCATATTTGCAGTTTTGCTGCAGTATGTTTACTTTTCCAAATGACACTGTTAATCCAGTTTTCTAATGAGAGCTGGTAATGCAAGAAAAAAAAAAACTTGCTAAAATTGGTAAGAATATGAAGGTAATGGGTTTGCAGTACACAGACCCGAGAGTATACAGTTCCTGGGTTACATTGCTGCACCAGCCTGCTAGAGTTGATGGATTGGGAGGATGTTCTTTACTGGGCCTGTAGTTTAACCCAGACACAAATTTGGTTGCATTTTAACCTGCTGCATCACTGGTATGGAATTATTGCCTTCAGATGAGAAGTGTTTGCTCCCACATACATACATATTAACTGGTCACCAATCAGAGATCAGTGTTTCTGAGGGAAGGTGGGGAAGAGTGTGACAGGAAGCAGCCCTCCTCTTGAGGAGATAACACTCTGAAAAGTGGAGAAGACTCCTATTAATACCATGATTTTCAATGTCGGTCTTGATTTTCCAATGTAAAAAGACTTAAAGAAAGACACTGTGTGTGCTAGATTGCCTCATTCCGTCACCTTAATGGCATCTAAAAAAAAAAAAGAAAAACGTTTTCATGAGTAACTTCACGGTGAGTGCTTCAGAAGATTCAGCAATAGACCCCTTTTCTCTCTAAGCTTCAAGAAGCAAAGGCTTATCTTGTCTACATCAGCTTACTACTTTGCTACCTAGGCTAATATATAAAGAATATCAGGAAGGATTATGCAATGTCTGATAGTGAAAGGTAGTGCCTAAATCTGATTTGGGTTTTTTGCTTTCAGTGTACCAATATAGAGAGTATACATGTTTACACATGCTCTGACATGTCAATTTTATCTCCATGTTGAAGCATTCTGATAGTGTCTTTACAATATTCCAGAAATATCAGGACCAATCAGGGCAATGATATGCATTAGCTTGCTAGAATATTTGTCCAGTAAAAATCCAGGGTAATCTTTCTGGCTAAACAGATATCTATGAGAAATGCTTGTGCTGTTTAAAAAAACAAATAAAAATAAATCTCAGCTACTTTGTCTTTGAAAAATGTAATTAGACATATAATTAGACTAATGATACCCTACCTGCTGCCTCCCTGTCTCAGAATGACAGAACGTCCACCACTTTATTATTAATTTTTTTAAATTCAATTTATTTTACAGGGACAATGTACAAATTTCAACATAAATTTGAGCAATAGAAATTTGATGCATTGTACCAGATATAGCTAAGAGCTAATTTTCATCTGCAAATTATATAGGAGACTTTCATAGGCCGCTTAATCACATGAAGCCAAAACAATTGTATAAATATGCAGGCTTCTGTGGTGTTCTCCTTATCTGATGAATACCTCATTTGTTGACATATCCTTAGGTGTAAAATGAAACTTCACATTTAGGAGCAACAGCAGTTTCTGATTACTATTTCCCCTTATTTGTCTACACTGATTTACCAGGGTGACATTCCTTTGTGGTGGCTTTATTGGTATATTACCTTTCCGTCCAACTGTTCAAGTTGTCATTCATTGCTTAAGATGTTCAATATTGGATGAATGCATACATATTTATTTAGCTCTTGTCATCAAATGCAGCCAAATGCTGCTGTTCCAGATGTATGTGCCATTAAAGTGGTTCATGTCGTAAGCATATTACCATTTAAATACAACAGTTGGTCGTGTCTGAGCCTAAGCCATTGGAGAGTGAAGATGAAGTACCACTCATTATTTAAAGAGACAGAAAGCAGCAACAATAATGGCAGATAGCTACTGTTTAACACAGTCTTATGCGCACACCCTATTATGTTCTGTTGACTGTACTTATTAGAGGTCGGGCTTCTCAGGTTTAATGGTGGTGAAGTAACAGATAATTGGGAAAGTGCTTTCAGGTGATTAGGCAAGCAGCTGCTATATAATGCAGTAGCCTCAGAAACTGAGATACAATGTCATGTCTCCTCAACATACCCAACAACATTTTTCTCATCTGCAAAGAAAAGAAATTAACCTCAAGTAACAGTGCTGAAATATGCTATCACTGACACAGGCTCCAGTGTCCACAAAGAGGTAAAACTGAGAAATGCCAGGGATGAGCGATTCAATCGGAGTTACCCTGTATCGTTCCACAGCTTTAACATGCTCAACCTCCACGGTCTGCTTCAGGTGGTCTGTTTGTCTGCACTTGGACAAACTTGGATAGTACATGATTTACCATGCCACTTGTGGATAGTGTTTGAGACTTGAAACCTTTGGTTCTGTTCACACTAGCTTGTACAAAATGTAACAGATAGTCCAAGACTAAAAACTGCATATTAGCAGTGCCGAAAAAAAAAGCTTCTTTCCTCATATGGCCTGTGAAAAAACTCTGAAAAGAGATGGATAAAGCTGTTATGTAAAATGTAAAAATGCTGTTATCAACGTGCTTGCCTCCAGACCAGTGATATACGGGAGAGTATTAGTGGCATTTTAAAAATAGAAACAATGAGGTCTAGTCTGGAAAGGTGGAATACAGCCTGTGAATCACCCCACCTGACTGATTGGGTAAGGTTGTTCTACAGTGGGGGGTGAGGGCAGGGAAGAGCCAGGACTATGAGATGTGGCTGCTGGGTGCGTGAAGAGATGGGACAGCCAGCAGGGGAGAAGAGGCTGAATGGAGAGGTCTGGTTGGAATGAGGATAGGAAGGGGTAGCTTAGCATGCAAGTGATATCAATTGAATGAGGGTAGCTGCTGGAAGCCAGGGAAGGATGTTTTGAAGTGGTGTGGCATGAGTGAATTTAAGCAGCTTGAAGACCAGGCAGGAAGCAGTATTCTGGACCAACTGCAGAAGCTGGATAAGCCAGGATGATAAGAGCCCAGCTAGGCGTTGCAATAGTCCAGATTAGACGTTAAAAGGGATGGATGAGTAACTGTGTAGGCTCTTAGGCTAGTAAGGCCAGATTCTTCTAATGTTGTGAAGATGTAAGAACAGGTTGCATGGGTTGGGGGTAGCAGATTGGATTCTGGAGTGGAAGGCAGATTTGCCAATGACAAACGTAGATGTGGAGTAGACCAGGAAGGAGTAGAAGATTGATAGATCTTCCAGGGATCTGGTTTTCCTCCTTTTCCTTTATGTAGATTATTATGATTTGTGCCCGTTTCTCTCGAATATCTTGAAGACTTTTGCCTGGGCAATAATTCCTATATGAAATAAACTTTGAAGTGAGCAGAATATGGAATAGCCTACCTCTCATGGTCCAACAGTAAAATACAACAGGGCGGGGATTTGACTGTCTGTTTGACTAGCTTTGGAGTGCTAGTCCTATCTAGCCTTTTTATATTTTATTTGCAAACAAATACAAGGATATCACTTTTCTTATGCCACTTTGAAATAAAATTGCAATTCATACTTGGCAGTTTCACTAGATTTGTAGGTATCTATAAAAACACCACGTCCTTTTATATAAACCCTATCTTGTGGACATCTTTGTTGAGAATGGTGTGTCAAGTATGACCACAAATGCATTTGTGCCTCTTCAACTGCTTTAAGCAGTATAAATGGTCTGTGCCTCAGTTTTCACAGCAAAACAATGGGACATTGGATGGACCTGCCTCACGATTGCCAGGTTTTTAGCCTCCAGATCGACACCGAGTCAAGCAAGCATTTGGCTCAGTGTTGGGTAAAGTGAAGGTCAAGGACATACCACTGTGATAGCCAGCTCTGCTGTAATAAGTCTGTTCGCTGTGAAGCTTTTTGTCTGCGTCTTTTATTAATGGCCGTGTTGGGCCATTATTAATGTGCCCCAGACAAAGGATATCAATTTAAACCAAAAAAGCCAATTATAGTGGATGTGTCATAGCCAAAGCCGGTCTGATGTCTTATAGAAATGCCCTCAAAAACGAATTGGTTTCCTTTTTGTGTTATTACAATGGTAATGAAAATAAATATGAAGGAATGTTTTTCTTTAATGAAAAGAGACAATCAGTTCTCGGAAGAAAGCATCATAAATCAGAATAATTCTCGAGACGAAAGAGAGGACACAGATGACTCTAATATGTAGTTAGTCCAGAAAACAATGTTTAAACATTTTGGATGTGTGTCAAAACAATTTAAAAAATCCACCAAGGTCTCGTTTGAAGCTCGTTTATGGTAACTGATTTTAATAAGTATTTGTTCAACTTTCCCCTATATTGATATTTCCAGTTAAGCATCTTTAGTGACTTCTGTGCCACCGCCGTCTACACAAAGAACACTGTTGCTGATTTTCTTGTGAACCAGTGACAATTTTCAACCTGACAGGTCACACAGTAATACAGGAGAGGCAGCGCTGATTGGAGGAGAGGCACATCTCACCGATGACAACTGGTAGCTTGAGGCTGTCTGACATGTTGGTAGGATCTAATAGCATGGAAACCTGAGAAGACATGGCCAACTTAATGCCATCCCACCCCTTTTATCACCCTTGAGTTGTAAATATAAAACCACTGCCTGAGGTAATTACATACAGTATATGGTTAAGCAGGTATACTAATAATACCTTGATGAATTAATTCATAAAAAGAAATGACTAAAATCCTTTTCGTGTGCATCTTTATGACTGGCTGAAAATCAGCATTAATGAGTGATGAAGTCAGTGTAATCTGAAGCTCCTCCCATTAGCTTGCCTGACCAGCAAGATGAAAATAGGCAGGGAGGAGAACAGCTGGTCTTCAGCAGGTTCGGCTTCCTTCAAATAAGAACAACATTCCTTCTGATAATGGATGTATAATACTTTTTGGGAAATACCGCATTTCTGCTTTATTTGCCATGTTGGTGCTGCAAGCCAACCCCCTACGGGCCTCATTTCTAAATAGTTTCACTAATATCTCACAGTATGACACTCTCTCTGGGTAGCTGACAGTAACAGTAATTCTGTGTGTACATCCGCACGGATATCCAAGTTTGTCAAGCGCAAAGATTACAGTACTGTTGAAATTCTGTTTTATGAATACTTCAGTGATTTAATTAATATAACCATGTGTGTCCTTGGTTTGGTTATTTATGCAATGAGTTATTTTAAATCTGTTAAGACCTTGTCCACAGACCTTTAGATTCAAATCATTCAAAGCATCCCTTTGTACTGGATGGAATCCAGAAGTCTTGTATTTTGGACTTTAATCCCTTTGTGTTTAATCACAGTGTAATGACCTAATACACACTTTTGTTGGTGTTATACAAGTGATTGGCTCAGTTCATGAGACTGTCCTAAACAGCTTCCTTTCTCCTTCCGCTTTAATTATAAATTTCCCCTTCCAAACCTAAGCCTGCACATTTTTATTCTGAGAGTACATACTTACCCTGCAGTTGCAGTGCATTTTAATTACTGTACATTTACAGAGCTCTTCCTGCCCACTCGCTGTTCAGTGTGACCTTTATTTCACCTGAGGTGTTTCATTAGTGTCCGTCCGGAAATCGAGAGGATTCGCAGCAGCAGATGCTCTGCCGGGCACATAGTCAGATCTAGGGGTAACACGGCAGGTCTTCCGGCTGCTGTGCTTTTGAAGGAGAGCCAAGGTTCCGTGCCTCCAAGTCTGAAATCACCTTGGCGCCTCCATGCAGGATGGGCTGTTTTATAACTCGCCCTGCTCGTGGAGTTAAGCCAGACGACTGGGTGTTCTCCCCCTGTGGGTGCCCCCTAAGCACAAAATCTAGCATCTCCATTGACATCTGTACTGCTGCATGTGCTTGGTTGTGCCTTAGGGGTTTTACTGTGCGTTCAATCTTATTAACATTTGTTCATGCCATTTTATGCATATGATTGCAATACATTGCAAAAGGAATTAACACTAAATCTTGCAATGCTATAGTAATGTTCACAGTAAAAATACATATAAAAATGCTAATAGCTTACATTTTCAGATGTTACAAAGGTAGGGTTGGGTTTTATTACGCAAGACACAAACGCTGGAATGTTCCAGCTGTCTACAGTGTTGTGTGCAAGTACAGGACTACTACCGGATTATACGATGCCCTCATTTTACTGTTTAATGTTTAATGTCAATTTCTAATCTTGATTGACAGCTTGGCGAATTGGAATCTTTTATGCAAAAAAGTACATTGAGTGTATATCCCAGCACAGAAAAGCAGTGTAAATCAAGTTTAAGCCAATGTGGGAAAACTTAATTTTAGAGTTGCGCTACACAGACACTCTTATCCAGATTTGCTTACGCAGATGACCTTAATTCCATATGCTTCTCAGAGGATGCATTCATAAACTGTGCTAAAAGCAGTTTAAGGTAAATTAGGTAGTGGGAATCTGCATGCTCCTCAGCCAACTTCTGATCCCTTTTCAATATTCCCTCAGTAAACATCTGTCCTATGACATGGAAAGAGCCAGTCTTTGCTTGCTTTACGCTGACTATATGACCCATTTATCCGTCTACATAACAATTTTCTTTGTCAGTTGGTTTCAGTTTTTGAATGAAGATAAAAAAATTTTTAAATTGGTTTGCACTTTTTTTTTGTTTGTTTTTGAGAGTAGCAAGTATGATAACTTGAAGTACCCAAAGTTATCATAAGCTGCAAGTTATCAGGAGTCAATTTAGAGTGTGCAAGATGTACTGCTTGGTGATAGGTCTGCCATGCCAGCCGTTGATGTGGCAGCCCTCAGTGGTACAGGGCACATTTGCGTTTGTCTGTCAGCATCGGTCACAGGGAGATAGGGGGCTGCCAGCCGGACAGGCTAGCCCTCCTGCGGCCCATGCACCAGCCGGGCCCTGTTCCCTGCCTTTCTCACAGAGATCTCCTCAGATTTTCTCCTGCTTCGTTCAGCATGAATATATGTTCAGCCTGCGACTTGGTGTGTGTGTGTATGTGTGTGTGTGTGTGTGTGTGTGTGTGTATGTGTGTGTATGCGTGTGTGTGGGTGTGTGTGTGCGTGTGTATGTGTGTGTGAACATGTCCACATGCGCTTTTTTGTCTCTTATTCTGATGTGTTTTGTTCCTGTCTGATTTTCCTTTAGTATGTATCTCCCCCCCCCCCCCCCCCCAAAAAAAAAACAAAAAACGGGCGGAGCCAGGTATAAAAAGGGCTGTAAGGGCCGACACGGATCACTCAATATTAATTTAAATACCCTCAAATGTATCAAACTCATGAACATTTTCATACCTTTAACCCGCTGAAATGAGTTCAATTCTGAATTAGGAACAGTATGTATTACTCATGAAGTAACTCATTATGTATTACTCATCTCTGACACTGTCTTCTTTAATGATCATGTGTATATTGCAGCCAGACAGTGTAAAATGCTGATGAAGCATTAAAGAGACTAGGATGCTTTGTTCTTGATTGAGAAGAGAAAGGAGTATTGAAGTGTTTTTCCTTGAGGCCTGGGATAAACTGGGGAATTGTATAAAACGTAACTTAAATTCAAAGTGCTGTGGAAAAAAGAAGATTGTGTATTTATTGTATGGAAATAATGATCTTGTAATGGGATTGAAGTGTATGACCTCCACTGATGACCTATAACATCCCACATTAGCTTGGTTTGCGTTTTGAATGAACAAGCATTTGAAATTAGATAGTGAGGTCCAAGAGCTGACCCTGGATCAGTGAGCGGCCTTTCTTGAACAGCTCTGGATTGGGTGAGCTGACGCTGGATCAGTGCTTCAGTCATTATGCTCTATCCATATTGTGTCGAAATGCATAAGGGAGAACTAATTTTTTTGTCATCGGGAGGGATGGCAATAGGCTCTTTGTAGAGAGTGAGATAGGGATTGGAAGGCAAACTGCCTGGTGAAGGATTCCTGTAACACATTTCACCATTGATATCAAAGCATCTAAAAGCCAATACTGAAAATACACGTATGCCATTGTTGTTTGTTTGATTGATGTCTGGCTAGTTTTATCCCTAACAGTAGTAACCTTAAAAATCCTTGTATGAGCCAATAATTAACAGCAATGCAGTTTTCAACTTTCAGCCCTGATGAAACAATTCACCAGAATGCTTAGATACATAAAACTAGATGGGCAACTTATTACATCTCTCGATCTTTTAGCTGATGAGGTTAAGTTATCTTTTTACTAATTTTGAGTAGAAAAGGCTAAATGCTAAATATTTCATAGTTCCTGAAAATAAATTCAACCATGGTATGCCAACATAGCATATTTCTGTACATAGGGTAACTAATGCTTTAGTTTTTTCAATTGTTTTCAGGTTTTCTGATTGAAATGTATTCATTTCAAGGACGCTTGGATGGATCTAATTTCTTTATGATACAGAAACTTAGTTTTCCATGGTAAAAAAACAAAACAAAACAATAAAGAACTTAAATTCATTATTCCAGAGATAATTATATATTTTTCCACTTCTGAGCTGTGCTTCATGGAATACCAGTGGCTCTAGACATTGTTATTCATCCAACATGCTAATGTGCTGTTTTCTCTTTCCTTTTCACTGTCACACAGCGGTTCATCTGCCTCTCCTCCGGCACTTTGTTGGATTAAATTACGCTTCTGTCGTTCACGCACATGCACAGTCAGTGGTCATGTACATGCATGCATCAGCTTTCAGCACAAGATTTAGCCACGCAGTGTGATAATGTAGCATAGCTGTCTTGTTGCATGCCTAGGTTTTCCCTTTTGACACAAAAGATTTAATTAAGTCTTCAGATTGATTAATTGCTATATTTCTATTGCTGGATTCAATGTCACGCTGCCCTAGAATTACTGAATAATGCCAGCACCACTCACAGAGACAGCAATCAAGAGTTAATATGCAAAGTATTATAAAATATCTATGACATGAGTCTGCCGTTGTTATTCATATGCGGTAAGCTACATTCATTTGGCTCATATTGGAGGGAGTCCCTATTAGCAAATATATCGACCTTCCAGCAAATTGCCAATATATAAACTTTATATCATTTTAAAGGAATGCATTCCAGAAATATGGAATATGTTCTCATTCCTCTCCTGAGTTATAGCTGGGTAGACTCTATTTGCCAGGAGCTGCAGAGGGAAAATTCAACACATTGGCCTGTCACACAGTATTTATGTGTAGAGAAATCAATGGCAAAATATTGTGACACGCACATGCTGTCCTTTTAACAAGACTTGGTTTAACTGGAGGGTTAGAAACCTTGGCTGAGGAATAATACTGTATTCTGTTGAATGAATAAAAGTTTGCATTATATTGGACCTATTTTGATCCCCGGCATTGTATTGTAATGAAGCCACTCACCAGGTTTTAAAATTCAGAATGAACAGGTGGACCACTATTTTCACTTTTCAATGTAATATTTTTAACCATTCTACTTCAGTTTCAATCAAAGTATTTTACCGCTATGACAATGACAACAGCCTTCTTTTAATAAAGATAAGATGTTGCAGATGAATAAAAAACTAGAATGCAAAGCAGGAGGCTCTCGTAATGACAAGGCGATGGCCTATTCCTTCATTTTGGATTGTGGTGGTGGGGGAGGTCACTGGCAATAGTTTGGCTGGGCAATGGGATTGTGGGTATCAAACAACTGTGACGATGACAATAGCAGTCAGATGACATGAGAGGAGACCGATGTCAGAATCTAAATTTAGTGCGTAAAACACCACTTCCTTTGTTTATGGGCGTATACTAGGTGTTGCTTAGTGTTTTAGTTCTGTAAGTGTAGCATTATCACAACACCCTTAGGACCCCTACTCTCTTGTTTCTACATCCATAAGACTTGGAATTAGTATTGGATTTTTTATCATGTAATCATGACTTTTAATGGGACACACTTTTGGATCTGGAAGCCTCGTTCCAAGGTACAGTGTGGCAAAGGATTCACTCTTTGCCACATTGGGATTGTTTGTGCTCCTCTTAAACAGCCTATCACCTGGCTGCAGGTTTCTCCTGGGGATTCCAGATAACTCCACGGAGGTCCCACAGGCCGTGCCACCCTATTGCTGGCACTTTATATTGTGCGACAGCTACCCCTGGGATGCAATCTGTGCAACACAATATATCTTCGTTTTCCAGGCCAACATGCTGATAAATTGCCTTTATGGTGCATTAATGCAAACAGCAGGGCTGGAAATACAGGTAAGGTGACGTGAGGTCAGGCATTAGTAGTCTGTCTGTGTCGCACATTAGCAATGTTAGCCTCACAATGCAGTGGCAGCTTACGTTTTTAATGGTGAGAGGGGGCAGAACATTTACCTCGATTGGCAATATAGTAATTGGAATGATCAATGCCAACAGGTATGTCTAATTATTAGGATATTTAGGTTGTTACCAAAAACAAACTTCTAGATTGATCCTTACTTTTCCACTCTTGCACTCTGAGAAAAAGGATCTGTTTTCCTGATCTGTGCAGAGTTTGCAATTTAAACAATCATGGCGAGGCTTTTATTTCTGTTTCTGTTTGCTTGCCTTTATTGCATGTTGCTGTGTGGTAGCATGGAAGTTAAATGAGTGATGTATCTTCATTTGTGAAGTCTATTCTGTATGTTCAAGTAAGATGTATTAGAATACACTTGTTGTATGAGGATGCATTGCTCCACACTATCATTCAGCACCAACATGCTAGTTAAACAGGTTCATTAAAATTAATTGAAACATTGACTTGATAATTGTCTCACCTGTTAATGAAGCCAAATAAATGAAAGCATGCTGAAACCAAAAATCAGTTTGAAGTTGTATTTCATCCCGCTCTATTTACTACTTAACAACTGCCTAAATCTAAACACGGTGGCATTCCTTAAAAAAAATTCTGACCTAATGCAGTTAGTGGTTCTGAGTTTCTTATTCAAAGCCATAAATAAAGGTAACTGAACAGCTGATGTTACTCTCGGATGATACTCTCCTGATGTTAGAGCAATATTGCGGCAGTTTCCCCCTCACATTACATTTTTTGACAGGGATTTCACATTATTATTATTATTATTATTATATTTTTTTGCGAGAGTGCTGTTTGCAGGAACAGGTAATGTTTTCATTGTGAGTTCTGGGCAGTGGTATTAATTTCCTTTTGGGTGGATCCAGCTTGCATAAATGGGAGCTGTCTCCTCATTGTTTTAAAGGCGTGAGGCATCGTTCATCATGGACCGCCATGGTTACACTCTCCCTCATAAAACGGTGTCTGTAGTGTCTGCAGTGCAAGAAAATGCGAAGTAACTGCTTGTTCCGCAGCCTGCCTAACCAGTGGAGTTATTCTGAGATGTGAGAATTTTTATTGGGAGTGACAGAGAAATTTAATGGCTTTTTTCTCGCGGTGGCAAGGTTTCTGTGAAATACAGAGGGCATGGTAACGAACCAGACGATTTATGTTGGTCACCCTTCCAATCTGGGAATTTACAGCACGGAATTTCCGACGGCCTCCGCCTTTGATTGAGCTGGGAAGTGACGCGGGTGAGTTAAGAAAAGGGTGTTCTACCTTGCACCTCTACCCATCAACAGAGTGATGGATGGAAGCGGAATGAAGGAATACATTCAATAAATACAATCTCTGAAAAGAAAAACGTCAAGGGTGGGTCTTTACCACCTCCTAGTCACACAGGCCGAGATTTATGGTTTCCTGATTCCACTCCTTCCTTATAAATGACTCCGGAACAACGATATGGAATTCGTTTAGAAAATTCCGCATCTTCGGTACAAGTACAATATGAAATAAAATGGCCGCGTCATATTGATATCGACACTTAAATTATGGGCGGCAAGAAGACCATCGATTCGGTGGCATGGTGAACGGCCGCTTGTGGATCAGCTCCCAGAGGCCCGCCATTGCTCGCTCTCAGTTTACGGGATGAGGTGACCGAGCTCTGTGTCGTGCCTGAGCATTCTGTTGAAAAGCTGATGAAAAACAATATTCGTTCTAGCTGGGAGATGAAACTGGACTCATGATGAAACTGAACTTTTTTCAGATTGTCCCAGCTCTCAGTGAGGTGTGGTACTCGTTTTCGTCTCATTTCCAAGCATTTGAAATGGCCAATTTCAAACACGATCCTGATAGTGGTCATAAAATCAGTCAGTAGATGACACTCCTTCAAACGAGTAACTAGAAAGCCAACAGCGTCCATTACAGTTCAGTCCATTACCATGCAGTGTCAAAACTATATAATATCCTTGTATTTCAACATGAATTAGTACATGAGTTAAAATTGTGTTTAATCAGGACTGCAGCTAATGCAGTTAAATGAGGACTCACTGAGTCACGAGTAGAGAAGATTTAAGAGCAATGTCAGTCAGCATCGTCACTGTGTTTGATTGACAGGTTCAGGGCTTTATCTCTCCCGCCACAGGCTGGAGTAGGAGCGGAGGTGAAGGAGGAGGACTGCTCGAAAAGGATTCGTATGCATTTCCTTTTTCATGGCTAAAGATGAATGAATTTGACATTTAAAGTAAAAACCGGAGACTGCCCAACCTCTGACAGAATAGTCATTTTGATTTAAAGGACAGCCATCAGGGAAAATAAACGGATGTACCTTTTTGTTTTTCACAGGCAGAATAAATCCCAGACTGGTGAGAGGTTTCTTTCTGCCTTTCATTTTTTGAGGTTTCCCTTTTTCATCATTTTTTTGTTCTTACTGTCTCTCTCCAAACATGTCACCAGGATTGATCACGATTTTGAGATCATCGTAGCCTGTGTTCCTGTACACTGTGTTCTCTCCAACTGTGGTGGAGTTCCTGAATGTGTAGGGTAATCCCGGCACTTTTGGTCTTCCTTACCCACAGTTCCTCACCCAACTGTTTTGATGATGTTAGAATCACTGGAAAATCTCTAGGTTGTGGCTTGCATTTGCAACGTCATTTGCTTGAATGAGAAGGGAGTTGCCGGGAATGGGCTGGTTTGGCACTACATCAGGATGCATGTGCAGCTGTCTGGAGTGAGAGTCAATTAGTTTTGTGCCATTTTAAGAAGACACCTTCATATACCCAGGGTACCTCAGTACATAAGCACTTCTGAATATCTGATGAACAGATGATAGTACGCTTGAACAACAAAACTGCTGTCGGTAGTGTGCGCTTTAAGTGAATCATTGTACCATAAGATTAGTCTTTTTTGTATTTATGAGGTAATTCTTCAGGATAAGGCTATCAAGTTGATGATGTGCACTTTTAAAAGAGGTCCCCTGTTGTGAAACACAAGGCGTTTCCCCATTCATGTTTTCATAAGGGCATATTTAACACGTCACTAAAAAAGAATAATCAGAAATAAATAAAAGCTGTAATCACTTGCTTTCTAAACTACCAATAATTCATTGATGGAAATTTGAATAAGAGGTTTTGTGGCAAATCTTACAAAATAATGTCATGCATTTTATTCCTATCTGTCACTCATCCAGTAGGTGTTTTGAAGACTGAAAGGCCTATGCTTGAGTATGAGACTTTCCAATTTACTCTGAGTAGCTCACACATTTGGAGATTAATGCTTAAGTATGGCTTCTGGGCATGGTGCCAGGCAACGGAGAGACTTCGAAGACATGCTCTAATTAAATTTATTGGTTTGCAGCATCCTCTAGAAAAAAGGACATTCATTTGACACCTCTTGAGCCAGGAGAAAAAAATCCATCTTTAGCCCACCATAACACAGGCACCCAGCTGTGACTGTGACATCACCTCCTAGTTTTATTAATGACACCTTCATCATGTGACATGCGTGCCTCTGATGTGAAAGGGTTTTTACATGTGCAGTGAGCAGTGTTCTCCGAAGGGAACAGATGCTTGGGACTTTCTCACCTCCTTTTCTAATGGGTCCCCCAATAAGAGAGAGACAGGTCATTTATAAACAAGAAAAGCCTTCCGGCCATGTACATTGAAGCAAAACTTTCCCATTCGATTTGGCCCTCCAAACACAGATATATTTAAAATCACCCACAATGCCTCGGTATCCTTTTGTGACCACCCAAGAGTGCATATTGCCCTCTACCTCCAGATCATATAAAATACTCGCCTCTGCTTTCCAATGGATCAGTGAGCAGAATGTGTGACTATAGCGGGGAAAAGGATTGTGGGGTGAGGAGGGACTGTCCTTTAGGTGGACAATGAGGTAACACTGCTAAGGAAGCATGGGTGGAAAGGGTGGGGTGTGAGTTTTATTTTCCCCTCAGTGTGTACTTTTGAAATAAGGCCCCTCCTGTTTGTGACCGTAATAGACACACTGCGGTCTTCTGAGATCTTAGCAGGGCGTGGCCTGTCTTGATGAATGTTCATGCTCTGAGCATCTCTCAGCGGGGGTGAGGTCAAGGCAGTGGTGAATCATGAAATGCTGTTTACCAGTGGTTTTAAACATCAAAGCACAATCAGCCTAATCTGGTGAATAATTTTCTCTTTGATAAAAAACAACAACATTGTCACTCAACAATACAGGCTGTAGACTGATATTTTATTCAGATCTTTGTAGTAAATGTACAAAGACTTCCTGTTGCAGCTTACACGGCACAGCTTTTTTTAACCCTATGAAAAGCTACCTCTGTCTACTACTCTACAAAAGATTTAGTGCTGTTTCTGGTATTCATACAACTTGACTGAACGTTGCCTGATGTGGGCTCATCTGACAAATTAGCTCAAATGTTGTTGAAAAAATTCACATTTAATTTTGTTCTAATTAGTTTGGCAGCTGCATCATGCCTCGGCTGCCTCACATGATGTATTTTCTGGATAATAGTCTCGTTAGAAAAAACAGGACAATGATAGAATTGCTCAGGGATAACCTTTATTGTGTGGTGCCCAGCATTGACTTTGTCTCAGGAGAAGGATGTCATTTGTAACATTAGAAACTACTAGAGACACAGAGAGAGGAGAGAGGCATAATTTGTACGAACATCTGCAGCCACTGGTCTGGTGGGAGATCAGTTATTGGCAACCCCATAAAGCCAATCCCATGTCACTTCAGATAGCGCTGTTGGCCATTTTGTTCTGCATGGGTCATCTACGGTCACTTCTGATGCTAGATTTTCATCACTATTTATCATGCTACGAATTGGTTTGTTACAGAAAAAAATCTAAGGAATTATTACAGTCATGTTACTTTTCAATTTAAAACTAGAAAAAAACTATTCTGGATTTTAATTCTGTGACCGCAAAGTTATGTAAGAAGGACATTGCAGATTTAAGGGTGAGAATGTTTGAGAATCTTTAATCACAGTTTGCTACTATAAGCAACATCATATAATTTGTGAAAATGAAGACAATGTATGTGTGTATTGTATAATAAGGATTCAAAGGCATAATTGTTTATGCTTCTTCTGGGATTATACCCTATTCAGTTGACCAGTGAGTCCATAATTCGTATCAATTGGGATCTGCGGTAATCAGAGAAACTGAAAAACTATTTATGAGTTTTTAAAACAAACTGGAAACCCTTAATTTAGCTCTTGAAATAGGCAGGTGATGGTCTGTAATTCACATTGTGAATACCTCATAAGCAAAGTGGCCTTATTTCTGTTCAGCAATGGTTCTGCTGTTTTTAAAGCTTTCTGCTGACTCATGTGGCTATAGCTCCTAAATTATTATAATTGTGTTATTTTTATTTTTTTATGAGCAGTTTGCTGGCAGTGTTCCTCTGAAAATGACGAAATGTGGCTCTGTAGCTGGAGGACATGATAGAACAGCCTCTCTCCTATCCTCAGTGTCTGCCTTTTGTCTTCTGAGTTTATGCGGTTTCCTTTGTCTTTGTCTTGGTGTATGTTTTATCTTGGCTTGACATAATAACATTAGCTGATATGGCATTTGGTTCAAGTAAATACAGTCTAATCAAATTCTTTCCTTCGTTCTGTTTGGGATGCAACCTTTATGGGAAAGGGCTTTGGTCTGGGCTGTGCTGTGCAAACCACACCTTTTTATTTTCCAAGTTGTTTTTCTGAATGTTTTATAGTTACATTTTAAATTTAGACATTAACATTTTGACATTTAGCAGATACTCTTATACAGGGCGACTTCATAGATGGTACCACTTGAAAACGTAAAGAACATTGTCATAACTCCATCATTTGATTCTGTTTTTAGCAAACCTTTCAAACATGTGCTATTTATACTGTGATATTGTGAATACATTATGTTTTCAGATTTAATGTTTCTGTTTGCATTTGTAGAAGTGTTTGGTTATTATTAACATATTTAATAATAACATATTCAAAGCTAAATGTGACTTCATTCCAACCAGAAATTATTCTGACAAAACTTTATATTTGCCTTATTGCCTTATTTCGCTTTCTCCTATGAATATTTTTCTTTTTTTTGGAAGCTTTGAGCTAACACAAAATTCAGTTTCTTTCCAAAATCTGAAAGGCATCCAGATGCAAGGGAATCCTTTTGCTATATATCTTTACAACTGCAGAAGCATTAAGGATTATTGAATGGAATGAAATCAAGGCAAGTAGGGGAAGGAGGCATATCTTTGAAATATACTGCTGGCAAGAAACAACCTGTCCAATGGTAAAATTCAAATAGACAGTTATTTTGATTGAACAGATGCCAAGTTGCTTTCTCTATCTGGCCTGTTACTGATGACAGCCACGCATGTCTTTCGGTAGGGTTCTCCACAGTGTCAAGCTGACAGTGAAAAAAAGAACCACCGACTGCGGATGTGCCATTTAACTTAAAGTGCCTCTATGTGGTCACATCGAGGAAGCTAACGAGCGGATGCCGGGTGCGAGTGGTCAACACGTCTGCAAAAAGTGCCGCATGATGCATATTTCCCCGCGCAGGCCAGTTGCCTGTGATGCCTTTGCCATGAAAGATTCAGAGGCTGTTATCCAGCAGTCCCCTGGGATCGTGTTAAAGTGTCACAGACAAAGTCAGGAGGAACAGGAACAGTCTGTTTCTTTTTTTTTCCCTTTAAATGCTTTCAATCCTAATTGGAGGCATGGAGCGATACAGAAGTGTAATGACACAGAACTAAATAACAAAGACACCATGATTGGGTTTTGATGGTGTGAGTTCTCATTGTGAAAAGCTGTGGTAGTGAGGTCATGGGATTTGCCAGCTGGTTAACATAATTTTGCGATTGATTCCATTTTTGGACGTTTTTTGCGGCCTTGTCTTGACTAGACCTGGAGTTCAGACTGTGGAGTGTGTCTCCACAGTGTTGCCATGGAAGCCAACCACTCAGATTCATTCCAGGTCCAGGGGGTTTACTGTCCGACACAAGAACCTGGCTCAACTGAATCTCTTGGTGCACGAGAGCAGTTGATTCCTGTGCCCCCAGACTGGTGATTTGTGACGGGTTCAACGGCTTCTTGCTCGCGCTCCCTTTCTCTTTCTCTTTCCCTTTCTCTGTCTCTCCCACTCTGTCACACTCTGGCAAATGTCACCATGGAGAATGTAGTCTGAGTGATTATTCTGCTGTGATGGAGGAATTAGAGGAGCGCTTCAGCTCACTGGAGCTTCACCTGAAGTCAATTTGCTGCTTTAGACAGTGGAGGCCTATTTCCAGACAGGAACTACCACATGCAGGAAGGACGGCTGAAATGCACTTAATCCGTCTGGAGGCTTAGTTCCTCAGCCTTGCTCTGCAACACGTGATGTAGCATGATGTTTTCTGGTCTGCTGCTTCTATGACGCAAAGCCATAATGCCAGTGTGTATTGTTTTTGTCAGGGATTAATGGGGCTCAGTCTTGGTAGTCAATAGGTAAATCACATTGAGCGTAGCCATAGGGCCAGTGCCGTTAAATACATTGACTGGTGAGTTCTGTTTATTTAGATCATTTTAACTTCTGCTGCTGCAAAAATTTCAGTTTTGCATTTCTCAGTAATGAAATGGTTAAACTTGGTATAGAAATGGGAACTTGGGGAAATGGGAACCATTAACAGACTCATTCTTTAAAAAGCCCATAATTATACATGATGGCAATTTCAAATCATTAATCTCAAGCCTCTGGGCTGATTTGTAACCCCCCAAAATAGGTAATCAGAAAAGTCACATTAATTATTCTGTATTGCTGTTTTAGTAAAGCTTGCCAGCACCTTCAATTCTGCATGCTGCTGCCAAATGCTGGAATATGGGAATCGCAGGTTCCTGAAAACAGTCCTGGTAGATGACGCACCCATCCATCCAAATCCATATTAGTCAACACACACACACACGGTATAATAAGCATTGGTTAACTTCTGGACAGACCATCTTTCTGTAAATAATCCTGGAGTTGGATTTAGAAAGGTCCCAGGTTCAGGCAGTTTACATATATTTCTTTCATTCGTTAAATCTTTTCATTGACTTTTGCAGCGGTTTCTGTCAGAATTCTCATTCCGAACATGCTCCACGCTTAACATAACAATGCTGCATTCTGTATGTACTGCACCCTTAGGCTCCGTTGCAACAAAAAAAAGAAGAACCTATGGCGAACTCCTATCCTGTACTTATACCATTGATTTGTAAGGAAAGCAAATCAAATCCCACCATGATTTCTGTCTTCCTCCATTTCCACATTTCCGACGATATTCAAAAGCTGCGTTCATAAACAGATGGGGTAGTGTGATTGATCCATGTTTACTGGGTTCATTTCATTGCCTGGCACCTCGCATCAGCAGGAAAATCAATCAATTTCCCTGAACAAGGGCAGAGCAGCAGGTCTGTCTTGTAATGGAAAGAATACATGTTTACTGAATGAGTTCAGTAGTGCGGTAGACAAATTTTCATTTGTGTAAATTTTCATGGTTTCCTATTGACACTAGCAGAAAATATGTAATTTACAGTCAATACTTATATATATATATTATTTAAATATTTACATGTATGTGACACTTGATTATTGAATCAAATATGTATTACAATTCATGTAAATGTATACATTTTTGACAATGAGAATATATTTTTGTATATAATACAATCTCTGTAAGCACAGCCCTCGCCGTATGCCAACCCCAAATATACATACCAACATGTAATTACACAGTAACTGTAATACAGTTAGTCATAATATTAACATGTACTTTCTCAGGTTTAAAAAAAAAAAACAATGAATGTGTATAACTTTTAATGGCTACATTGTTTTTTTCCCCCTGTAATTAAACCCAAAGAAATGGGGACATTGTGGGTTGCATTTGATATTCTTCCCACTTATATCAGGATGTTGGAGCACTGGCTAAAGTTCAAGGTAGCTGTTAAATAAAAGAACTGACTTCAGGTGGGTTGGTGTAAGGCGCTATAACATCAAACTGCTTTTCAGAAAAAAACACCTCTTTCCCTTTCGGAAAGATATATTGATGACGGTGAGCAGCAAATCCATTCGATACCAAATCAGGTGCCAAACCCTAACTGGCCACCAGGGAGCACTCTGGAGAAGGTTAGCCTTACAGTGGATCGAGTCCTGGAGAATTTGAATAGCACCTGATTACTGTTTCCTTATCTCTAATTGGTGACCATGACAACGAGCCTCTGTCATCTCCCCATCACAGTTTACTGGCACCAGCCAGCAAACGGTGATCCTCTTAAACTGCAAGCTTTTCTCACTCCAGCCCACGTACTTCTTGGAAGCTGTCAGCTGTCGCTCCCTGTCTGGCATCAGGGAAACCCTGCTGGTGTCGTGCTCCCTGATGTAAAGAGGGTCACAGTGTTCTCTGCACATGGGCATTTCACACCGTCAGCGAACTCACTTCTCCTGCTCTGAGGTGGGAGGCGTCATGTTCAGCAGCGCTCTGGTGCCACAAAGATGGATTAGGGATCACTGATTGGGCCCCTGTGTACAAAGGGTGCTGTCACTAGCTGGGGGTTTCTTGACAGCAGCAAAAAATGGATACATTTCAGTTTTTTCACTTTCTGGTGATAAGAAGTGATGTTTAGACCCTGTGTCATAGTCACCCACCTAGAACGGCGTGTGAAAATGTGTGTATGTGTGTGTATCGAGCCAAGGTGAGAGGCCACCCTACAGCTCTGCTGTAAACATGTCTTTCCTGTGTACTGAACCTGCTAAGCTCTGTGTGGAATGCTGCACTGTGGTCATTATTAATTATAAAGGAATTGATTAATTGATTCAATGTTGTGTGGTATCAGTCAAGCACTTAAAGTTGTTCATCGCTAACAGGCTTAAGAAAGCAGAAGCAATTAAACGTAGCTCTGAATAACCGCTAGAACAGCTGATAGCTCTACAGCAGTGCTGTAACACAGGGCACTGCTTCTGCTGCTTGCAATATTCATATTAATATTCATGATGAAAATTCATGGCCCCAGGACCATCATCCTTTAAATACACTTTTGTCACAGACGCACCACACTCGCGCAGCTGGATCACAGCTTGCCTTTGGCATGGTTTCACTGTCTTTGACCGAGGCACTTCAAGGTGGAAACTGGGGTGTGGGGTACGTCTTCCTGGGGGGCAGAGCTGTTACAGAATGAAGTCCGGCTGTCCAGTGTGTGGTCTCTGCAGATGACTACTTCATCTCCTGCAGGCATTAATCTCTCGCACCTACCTGACTCTTACACCCGTGACAACAGCTATGTGTTTTTTTTTCTACCAAATACAAAGTATGCATGCCCCCTTTGCATCCCACTCTCTTGCTTTGACCTCTGCTGAATTGCCATTATAAATTGAATGGTCACGCTCGTTAAAATCAATGCCTTTGTGCAAACAGTTTTGACCTGTGATGGAAGCCGTTTCACTGGCACTTTCAAGTGCCCAAGGTTAGCTGGAAGAAGGATAAATCAACAAGTTGTGAATATGACATGATGGGCACAAATTGAGCTTTAAGAAAGAACTTGAAGATTTTTGGACATTATTGGTACTAACCTGCTGAAAAGCAACATTTAAAGTAGAATTACAATATTGGATAAAATAAACATGACGATTTTCTATTAGAAAATATTACAAAATAAGTACACTAAGGCATATCTATGATGCACTGGCAATCGCAGTCTTTACACAGTTTTGACAAATTTATGTGCCTTTTACCAGTATTTGTTATTCTAAAATGTGTTTGGGACATTTCTGGGCTACAGAGCCAGTGGTTTGGGATCAGATTCCAACAAAGTGTTTGTTGCTAGTTTTCTGCAATGGCAGATGCTAAGGAGCCTGGATACAGCAAAGCAAAAAGACCAGTTGACAGGGCTCATTCAAAAACTACCTTGGGATCACTTTTCACTTTTCGGAGGCATCAGCTGAAGTTCACCAAAGGAATGAAAAGTGACGCAGTTGGTCTATGAGAAGTGAGTTGGTCTGTTTTCTGTTGGACCTGTAATTAACGTTACTTTTAGCTAGTGCCCTTATGCAGCTAGATGCCTGAGGTTGGGTAGCTTTTGCATTAAATTCTGTTCTTCTATCAAGATGGTGTACCCCCCTATGAGAACTGCTGCTACTGCTTATAGTTGCAACTTAGCTAGAGCTGTAATTCACCTGCATTTATTTTAATAAGATAGCATACATGCTATCTAGTTAATGTTATGTGTAGCCAACTTCACTAACAAAGCGAATAAAGTTGTTAACTTTTAGAAGGCTATGGATAACTCATTGTCATTGACTTTACATGTATATTAGCTAGCTATGACCTATGGCCCACTAATGTTACTTATTCCACATGCAATTCTGTGTTCACATCCTTATTCTCAATGTCCAGGGGGTATTTCAGGAAGCAGGATAAAGTTAGCTGGATAACTCACATGGAGTAAAACCCAGAACAGCTCTTTTTTCAGTCCATGTTCCAGATTTGGGAGGGTTCTGAATTTTACTCAGTGCAGTTATCCAGCTAACTCAGTAATCCTGCTTTGTGAAACAGGTCCTAGCTAGATACCAAATGAAGACTTAAAGTAAACAAATTAAACAAAAAGTTACAAAACTGTAGCCTGTCATTAATCAGTGATAAGAACACACAGGCTATATAATGTGCTTACAGCATATACTTTTATAACATCAACACTGAAGCTCTGCAAATGCACTTTGATTTAATTTTTTTAACTTTTATTTTATTTTTAAATTGTAATTACAAATACTGGTAATAACCTCAGAGATATCTAAATACTACATTCTCATGCACCATGTGCCACTAGTTAAACCAAATGCTGCGACAAGCCTATTGTGTAATGATTTTTTCCCCCCAGAAGTGTTTCAGGTGACCAAAAAAATGTCTTCAAAAATATTCGTAATTATCATTGTTATTTATCACCCCTTTTTGCACATTGATTACTGTAGGCAGTCACCAAAATCCAGACAGTGGTGTCAGATGATTAATGATCCCTCTGTCTCTGTACTCTTGGACTATTGGCAATAAAACTACAGTTCAGAGACATTGCGTAAAGGGATCAGTTTAATTATGTGCAACAGCCTTTGGAGACCAAATATGTTTTTTAAAATAATTGGCTGCCCTTTTTTGTAATCAGATAGATACAGAATATCGTATATGCTAATGTCTTTTATTCTTGCAAATTGAGTGAACTAGGGTTGAGATGCTTTGACCTTCGAAAATACGCTGTGGGAGGCTAGTTGCGGGTAAGACTTTAAAACACTGGACTTTCAGGGATCATCACAGGGTGTGTGCTCTGTACGGAAAAGCTGAGATTCCTAATCAGGATCTGAGGACTCCCTGAGGAGGAACAATTTTGACCGACAGCTTTGAAGATGGTCACCTTCAATTTGAGCTTTATGGAACATGAATGTCATTATCATTTTTTCATCACTATTAAAGGTCCTGAAGCAAGACATAACCCTTCCATACCAGTTTCCAACGGAAAACTGAAGCGAAGGAGAAGAAGTAGAACAAAGCAGAAAAGGTGAAAAGGGGAGGAGTGCCACAGCCCACATGCCACTGAATCAGAGCGTGGAGCCTGCACGCCAGGGCCTCTCTGACTCAGCGCTCTGAAAAAAGGAGGTTTTCCCGGATTTATGCATCACATGATGTGCAGCAAAGCGTGCTCCGGTCTTCTATGCAGTGCTTTTTTTAACCCTTTTTTTGTCAGAATTTTTTTCGTCTCCTAATTGGAGCCCTATTGGACTGCCATTTCAAGCTCTTCCCACCTCTGCAGCAACACGTGCAGGTTTGCATGTGCTTCTTTCAAAGAGCATATTGCTCTCCCCCCCCCCCCCCCCCCCACCCCCCTGTACTCCACACACAGCTGCTGTTCTGGACGACAGCGCAAATTGTGCAGCTGGTACCAACTGACAGCCTGTGATAGAATAGAGGAGTAGGAGTATTGTCTGATGGAGCAAACCTGCCCAGTTAACCGACCCCTCCTTGAGTGACAGTATGGTCAATGATACATACCTATTCTGGACCCTTGGCCACAGTCAGCAGTGGAATGGTCTAGGTTCAGTTCTATAACAATGGACACATATCTACACAAACAGCCAGAGCTTTAACTGGGCACCCCACCCAAGAGGGCTCCCTGTTTTCTGCAATCATACATCTTTCAGAAGGCAGTACATTCCCTGTCATGCTATCAGAAATATGCCAGAGCCTTGTCTCTTTATCCATCCTCTGCTTTATTAATTCAGTTGTATTTCACTGTATCATGTTACTTTGCTGGATCACATTTAATTGTCTCACTGGCTTGCGAAGTGATGTCAACTGCTAAAATATATAAGACTGCAGCACTGGAGATCACAGGAATTAATTTTATGAGCTTGAATGTTAATCACTAAATTATGGTTTTATTTATTTGATCTGCCCAGTTCCACATGCAACTGAATCCAGCACTTTCTAACTGACAGACAGCAGGTGGTGAAAATAGGTAGAAATACTCCTGTCAGCTTTCATGTTATCACCTGTCAGGTACCATCCAGGGCTGCTGCCTCGGTTGAAATCTCTTTTCTTCATACACTAATGACTGCAAATCCACCTATGACATTCATTTTGCATTCAAGTTTTCAGACAATTCTTCAGTGCTTGGCCTCATCCACAACAATGATGAAACCACATATCAGTGACCTGACAACCTATGGCAAGGACAGTGACCACATTCCCAATGCCATTAAGACAAAAGAGCTCAGTCTGGACTTCAGGATACACTCCAGCCCTCCCGAGCCAATCTACATTAATGGTGCTGAAGTTGAACAGGTCACCTGTATCAAGTTCTCGGGTCTACACATCTCTTGTAATCTGAGCTGGGCAGCAAACACCAACGCAGTTGTGAAAAAGGCTGTGCAGCACCTGTATTTCTTAAATGTCTGAAAAAGAACGGTATCCACAAGCAAGAATTGGTCAACTTCTGCCATGGCTCCATTGAGAGCATCCTGATGTGAGGTATTGGCAGTATTAGTTTGGCAATGCATCAAAAGGACAGACACACCCTCCTGAGTATAGTCAGGACTACACTGCCTTCCATCCATAGAACATTGTGACACAGAATATTGCAGGAGAAAAGTATGAATAATTCTCAAAGACTAGCTCCACCTGGGTCACAGTCTGCTCACCTGGCACGACACCAAATACGACCTCCGGAGGCACAGGCCAGAAAGCACCAGGACCCATCCTAGCAGTTTTTTGAACAGTTTCTACCCAAGGACCGTGTGCCTGACTGCCGGAGACATTCAGGCAGGTGTTACCTATAGCAGGCCAATGCTCACCTTTATGTATATGCAACCTCCTGAATGTCCATTTCTGTGTAGGTTTTAATATAGCTGAATATATGGTTCTTGAGATGAAGTCCGAGACCCAGCAATTCATTGTTGGAGTTTCAGACTTAATCTCAAGAACCATATTTGGGGGACTCCACACAAAAACAGCTGTTTCTGCAAAACAGTAAACTATACACACATGTAGAGGAAAAATAACAAATTTCACTCTACCCGTTTCATACTTTTGGAGGACACTGTATTACTGTTTCTCTCAAAAGCTGTGATGCTCACCTGTTGACTGTAAATGACTTTTGCTTCAGGCAAAGAAAGTATAATATATTCTCAAGAGTGGAGAAAATGTTTTCTGAAACAGGAGTTTAGTTCAGATGAATACCACATGAGGGGTATTCAGGAGTCTTTACTGAGTCCCCACTGTCCTCTTGCCAACAAAACATGACACCTGGCCCAGAAATAATGTAAACCTCAAAATGTATTTTCTTTCTCTGCCTTCACAGCAATCATTGTTACTCTTTCATGTTGGTTTTGGTGAAGTGCCAAAGATGGAGCCTTCTGTTGTTTTTTTTTTGTTTGTTATTATCGCAGCACCTGCAGGTGCTGTCTGCAGGTCTGTGTCTGGGGTAGCAAGATGCAGTGGTGTTTTTGCCTGCTTGTGTTTTTCTTTTAATCAAAGGATTCATGCAGGCTTACAAACTTTATGTGAGGATGTATTCTGCACCTATACCGATTTCATGTTTTTTCTCGTCTGACCTTTTGGTACAGAGGAGTGTATTATCTCTTCCAAATAAAAAACCAGGAGTGTATTGATATAAAAAAAGACCCAAAAGTGTTTTTAGTGGATATTTTCAGGCACTGATTTCTTCAAAACACATTCATAACCTGCAGGATCTATTGATTTCAGATCATTTTTTCTGTCTTATCTGTCATACCCAGTCTATAATCTGTGCAACTGCAGTTGTACTGATTTCGATCTGCTTTGACAAATTGAAAATTAAAAATGCTGAGTGTCAGTAAAATGGTGTTTTGGTCTATACGGGGCCTGAAAGTTTCCATGGCTGTTCTTGTGTTCTGAATTCTATAGCAGAGCACAGTCCCATACAGCCTGTCTGAAAGCCACAGCTGAAGGAATGGTTTTCAGCATTACAATACCAGAGTATTTAGCCTTATTCAACAGTTTCAAAATAATTCTGATAAATTTTGTTAATTTCTAACTCACTACACTGTTTGTGGAGGAAAATTAAAGTTATGCCCAAAAATCAAACCTAAGGACAAATGTTTGAACACAACCTCTGCTTTGTAGTCATATTACAAGTGACTTGCAAAATATTCTGACTGAAGTAGTACTGTGCTATATTTACACAGGCACACACAGACACGCCCCGCAGAAGAGTTGTTAACTCAAGTTGTCATTATTGTGGCAGAGAGAAAAAGCTCTGTACCGTTGGCAATTCTGGTGGTGTTGTCAAGAACCAGGCCAGAAGCACAATCGATAACGGGAGCCTGGAATTAGTCCTATTTAAAGCTGTCACTGTGCCTGAGGACGATTAATCTCAGTGTGAAACAGGCGATTGGAAGATACTTTAGGAAACTAGTTCTTGGATTTCCATCTGTTTATGTCCTGGATAATTTGGCTGGATTGTAGTATTCCCAGCTAGGGTGAACCCTGCACACAGAGTTACAGGAATATTCTGTTATGCTATTGGATGATTGAAAAAGTATAAAAGAGGAATAAAGAAGTGTTTTTAATGAATAAAATGAATACATAAAAGAGAATAAAAAGAACAATATTCCTATTTTCTCAATTGAAAAGTGTTGGGTCAGTGGCTTTTTTGGGGCAATTGTGTTGATAAAGTATCACATTAACATATTCTGGCTAAGAATTTTTGTTTTCCTTGCAATATTACCAAAGCCCTCATGAAAAAGAACAGTGGTGCCTTCAGTGAAGCTTGAGATTTATACTCGCCTTTTGTGCCACAGCTGCCTAATACAATCGATGCAACATGGAAGTTAAAAGTGGTGTTCCATTAGATTTTGATACAAAAGTATATGGAGGTGTAATTAATGGCAAGAATATGCCACTGGCTGAATTATAATGTGAAAACTGGCAAATCATCTACGGTTCAGCCTATGATTACCAGGTGCACGTAGTGTGAAAGCAATTATGGAAAATCTAAATATTTTGTTATCTATTATTGTTGCTAAACATGTTCTCCCTATCTGATGTGACTGCAATCTACATACTGTAGGTTAGAATCCATACATGATCCATTCATACCAGCTGCATATTTTACTAAAGCAATAAAAGACCTTGCTAAAAGGCTATACTGTAACAATTGGGTATAATATCCACAGCTCCATACTCCTGATTGACTGATGCTAGGGATTTCTGTCTTTATTGTTCAGAGATGGGATACCCACCTTCTTTCCTCTGACTTAATCGAACAGCATTCTCTTTTTACATTGGCCTGTGCTTCTATGCTGATAGTCTTGGGCAATTACAGACTCGTAGAGACTGATAAAGCATGGTTTTCCACATGTTTAAGTGCCTGCATTGTGCATTTTTTAGGATCAGAGATTGAGCACAAAGAGAAAATGAAAACATTAAGGTCTCATGTTGGACTCATTATTCAGTTAGTCAAGGTTGTATTGGGAGTGTCCTTTAGTGTCCTTTAGAGTAATGTTTGCATATTTGTTGTTCAGCTTAATTGCTAGAGTGGCACGCTATTGCATTCCTTCAGTTCTTTATTGAATGTTCTGTGCAAATTGGCTGTCAGGAATACCCAGGGGTAATATCCAAGTAGAGAAAAAAAGCACAAGGTGCCTGTAACACAAGACGTTTGTGTAAACACATCAGTACTCACAGGATGTGTGTAAATATGTTATAAACATAAAGAGGGAGCAACAAAGTGGGCCAGATGTCTTCCCCAGTGTACTTTGATATGAACGTGATTTCAATTTTCTCCTCAATCTTTCATGGAAACATTTTGTCTTATGAAAATGTAATTTATTTGGTATTAAATTTGATGTGAACCCATTGAGAAAAAGCTTTTTGTTCTGTCTTGCCATTTCAGACCTCTTCTGTGCATGACGAGCATTCAGAAACCTAACTCATAATGTGCAGTAGTCTTGAGATCTGATACCCATTAAATAATGCACTTCCAGCTGTGTGCAAGTGTGAATTACTGACAGAACCCACTGGGCGTCCTCTTGATACTCTTGTGTTTTTTTTTCTTTCCCAGAAAGGCCTCCAGTAATAGAAGGCCAAAGAAAATACTATAATATAATACTGTAATTGCCGTAATTGTTTATTATAAAGTGAGTGATACGTAATTTCGATTTATCATATGTTTTTCACCAATGGAGAGATTAGTTCGTTCAGGAAAAAATAAAAACAGTCGGTATTGATATTGTGGTTAAAAGGCAAACATGCGCAATTATATTTAACTGTGCTCTCAAATGAAGAAGTAATATGAGTGTGTCTGTGTACGTGTGTATGTGCATGTGTCCCTGTGTCCCGAAACACACCCAGGAAAAATGAACCAGAATAATTGGAAGTAATGGAAGTAATCTGGATATGTAAGGTGTTCTTTTCTTTATTCATTTCATTCAGTAGCTAAGGTCACATAATTTGCAATTTAAAGCAATGTGGGAAGGATCTTGCTTTTTCGGACTAAGTACTTACAATGAGGTGCTGGATGGTTATCTTATATAACCTGCTGAACAATTTTGTGGAAGTTACATTTCTGAGGATGCATCCTGAGAATTCCTTACGTCATTTATCTTTCTAGTACATCTACATAAAAAGTAAAGTCTTTTAAATCAATTCACATTGATCCTCCAAAAAGGACGATCAAATTAGTTTGCTTGCAATAAAGAGTTTTGCTTGCAGAATTGCATTCCCAAGTCCCAAGACCTGTGTGTTTTTGCTTTAGAATGATGATTTGCCAATATGGAAGTCAATAAGCTGCACAATAATCTTAAAATGCATTTTTACTGGCTAAAATGAATTTTTTTGACTGACTAAAGTAGGCTGATCTTTCTAATTGTTGATGATTGGAAGGATGTTCATGATGCCTCATTCTGGAGTTCCTTACCTGACCTCCAGCTGTTTCATCTGAAGTCAAGCATTAGGATTGCATGTATTTTCAACTTTTTCAATAGTTTAACGTTTGCAGTTGTCATGTCTTTCAATGCAACTTTCATTGAATTGTTATATGCCTTGCACTTTACTTAAGTCGGATTACAGCATATTACTTTGTACACATCAGCTTGTTAATATTTGTTTGTTTTTAATGTGGTTTCTGTGAAGATGTGGTTCTTTTTTGAAACTATTATCACAAGGCCTGAAAATTTGTATTTTTGGTCTTCAGGGGATAGTAATTTACTATGGCACCAAGGCCAACGAGATACATCTCCTTAATGTATTTTGGAGCTAGAACAACATCATGTAAAGGAGAGCATTTAAATCATTTTAATGATTTGAGTCTGGTGATCAGTGCAATGGGTCTTTTCAAAGTGTTCTCTTACTTAAACATTAAGTTGAAATATATCTCACATAAGGACATATTTTAAATATTTTTGGCTGTGATATCACATCATATATTCATAACATAGGAGAGATATTAAAACATCCTGATCCCAAACTGGGAGCTATTAAATATTATAAAGTTTCTTATGTGACAGCTTATTGATGTGGCAATTAATCAAAAATGTGTTAATGGGATTTCTTCATGACTAACAACAGATAGAAAAAGGTAAAAAAGCAAATACTGTCTGGCTATGCATAGCCAACTCCCACAAATTTTTTTGGCAACTAAATGAAGCCCCCTTTTAAAAAAGTTTATTTATAGGACAGAAAGTCACTTGTGAATGCCACAGTACAGCCATACAAAACACTATAACAAGATTTGGTCTATCTTGCTAATGAGCTAATGTTATGTAGACGCCGCACTTCAATGGGATTGCCATGCAGTCATCATGACTGGTGACTGTGTTGCTGTCTGATGGTTAACCATGATACTGACTGTATCTCCAAAGCCATTAGCTATCAGTCTTCAGTGACAAGTGGAATGGAAATGTGCTGTTGCTCTGAACAGAAATCCATCTATAATCCTTTGTTTTTCCACTCTCCTCAGACCTCAGCTACATTAATAACCTCACATGGGAAGTATAAAGACTGATTCCTGAAGGGCTTTGTTCTCAGTAGGTGGCAAGCTTGTACCATAGCCAGTTATCTCTGTTCTCCCGTGATGGGGGTGTTGTGGTTGGACTTGGAATTGTATTTCACTGTCTGGTATGAGCCTGGTATGGTCTTTGTTGGCAGAAATGCAATTTATATGGTCAGAAGACAGTTGAAGAGCAGTGTAGTCCATGACCTGTGGGCTGTAGCACAGAATACACAAGACACCCAGGGCCTGATATACTAAGACTTTTAGCACAAGCAAAGCTAATAACACAACCAGTCATTGGTGTAAAACAAATACCAAGACCATTCAGTGGTCATGTTATTGTTTTTGCATGTACTAAAAGGTTTTGAATGTGCCTAAGGTCTTAGTAAATCAGGCCCTATGTGTACTTGAAAACACATGTCTGTGAAAACACAGCGTATAGGATGAAAAATACTGATTTTTATAAGGCTGGATAAAGGCACCAGAGAAGATAAATGGTACAGAGCATGTTTTTGTGACAGAAGTGCAGCATCAAGGAAAGAGCTACTGAAAGAGAGAGGGGAGAGAACAAACCACAAGTAGGCTTTGATGAGAGCAGGCAATAGCTCTGTTCTGTGGGCTCTGTCAGTTTCATTGGATGGCAGTCAGCATCAAAGATCAGATGCCTTAAAGCTCAATGGACAGCTATGTAAACATGAGAGAAGAGGTCGGTATAATATCACCCCCCCCCCCCCCCCCCCCCACACACTTCAATATTGGTGTTCATGCTCCCTGCTTTCTGAAGATGTAGAAAACCTCCCCCCATTGCCTGAATGCTGCGACTACTGACGGCCGCATCTGTCCACCCACTCATCCTCCTCCTTGAAGTGGCTAGCATTATTCCTATACTTGCATTTCATAACTCAGCTCCTGTAAAGTTTAACTGCAAACTACAGCTGTGCCTGGCCTGATTAAAAGAACATTAAAAAAAATACTGTAAAAAAGCAAATACTGTAATCGTGCCTGCACTCAATAAAATGTATCAAAAGCTGCTATGTTATGCAATACAGATATAACGCTTGTCTTCATGCAAGGATGCTCTCAACTTGTAAAACTTAAGACATTCAATACTGCTGTGGATAATAAGCAGCTTCATAGGGTGATATATAAGGTCTGGGATTAGAAAATCCTGTGGATCCCGTGGAACTGAAATGGGAAAGTGTTTTATCAGGCATTAACTATCTAGGCTGTTTTTATAATCCATTCTTTCTTTTTTAGTCCCTCGGTTTCTGAATGCCGTAGGTGAGGTGCGTAGGTGTGCAGAGCTTAACTGCTGAGCCAGAAAGGAATATCAGCCTGTTGGAGGAAGGCTGACTAAACACTCCCATTAAAAATGTGCGCATGTTGGTCTCCCCCGAAGCCTCTGTGCTCATGCAGCGTGCCCTAGCTTCACAAACAGGAAGACCCAGAAGCACGTTGATAACACGCAGGCTTGTGAGAGGGGCAAGCCACAGAGAGGGACCCAAGTGCCTGGATTTCTGCTGTAATGTGACCCCCGCCATGTGCAACGGCCAGTGACTTATGGACTACATAGAACAAGTCCTCCTCTGTGTAGCAATCCTATTTCAGCCATCGAAAAATGCCTATTCTCTTTATTGATTTGGAGTATTTTGAAATAGTGTGTTTTTCACCTCACTAAAGGTATGAGTTGGCACTCAAATTCACTTTATAAATCCCAGGACTGGCTTACATTTGCCTTCCGCGTCCCTCAACTGAGCAACACATTGGTTAAGTTTTTTGTATTGCGACCGCTATTCATTTTCACTTAGAAAGAAAATGAGTGCCGAGTGGACCCCTTTTATAGACTTGCCTTTTTGAAAACACAGCAGTAAGTTCTTTTTTGTCGTGCCTCTGTGCTAATAATGATGCAGGCAAGAGAACGTACAATCTGTGACAGTTTGCGAGCAATCCTGCTGTCTTCAGTTTTCAGCAAATCTAAGCCTGTCTCCTGAGGGTGTTCTGTTCTGCTCTTTTTGTGCGAGGTGATGAGGATGGAAACATTGTTTCCTCTGTTGCAGCAGGTCGATACGTGCTGTACTCCTCTGCCCATAAATGGGGCATTTCCAGGCAGGTATAAAGACAGAATGGCCTGTTTTTAAGGAATCTGTGAATGGCGATATTTCCTGAAAATTGGATCGCAAGCCTCATTAGTTCTGCTAACACAAAGCAAAATTGAGTGTGACGGAAGGAGACAGTGGTTAGGTGATATTTTTTCTTTTGGTTTTTTGAAATAATCCTACAGAAAGTGCCATGTGAAGGAGATCTATTTTGAAAGTATTATTAGAAATTTGTTTTAGTGGGTTTCTTACATGATTCCTGTGTGTGATCTTATGTGGGCCACAGCTGCATGTAGTGCAGACTTTAAGAAATCAAGTTGTGTTAAAGGCATTGTAATATTACTGTTGAATGTGTTACAGAATTAGCTATTTCCCTTTGGATTATACATTAATCTCCTCATTTCATAGTCAAGTTATTTGTATGTTGACACATATTGTATGTATGTGGAGTGACTCACCTTGTTTCCTCTGTTGTTCAAGACCTTGGGTGCACCAGTAGTTTTACATCTGATCCACATGTAAGGGGCAATGACTTTATAAACAGGACTGTCAGTTAAGAACATTTCACCAGTGACTTCACCATCTTCCCACCTGTTTAAATTATTTGGTGTTTTTCATATATCTCAGCCCCACTGATTTTTGTAGGTATTGATAAATCAAAATTGGCTAAAAACATCAGCAGCTGCTCTCTGGAGATAGGAGACAGGACTAGTCTATGATCAGTCTCTAGCTGTAAGAGCTTCAGCCACAGGGATCAGTCTCTTACCAAATCTGTTTCCCATAAGCTGGGAATATACAGGGGACAGTATCTATATGACTATGTGGGAGATTTGGTATAAATTGAACCTCAATCAAACATGGTGCTGCATACAAACGTGTATAGTCATTGCAGCTTAAAACCTTTCATATTCTTACACTCCACGCCAGTAGGGAGTGCAGATTCAAATTCTTTGGTTGTGATAAGGAAACACAGAAGTGCATGGCTTAAAGTTATCCGGCACTACACCGGATTTCCGGCGTATGGCTGTTTTAGATCAATGAAATATATTATTGGCTTCTAATGCTATTTCAATAAAGCAGCAACTGCATGTAGTTTTTCTTTAGAGTGCCTTAACCAATCACGCTTAGCTATCCAACACAACATTCCTTGGAATGCAAGGGGGGCAGCACACAGATGGACATCAATTATTTAAAATTTGCGTTAGTTCATTTAGCGGTACAAAAAGAGAATAATAAACAGAAGATGTTATGTTCATCCGCTCAATTAAATGAGGAAATTGGACGCAGCCAACGCAGCCTCCCATGTGATATTTTAGACCAATTGCAAGGATCTCTGCATTTATATCAGTGTGAAAACATCTCAGCTAGTTCAGCCTGCAAGGATGTGCACGCCGCGATCGCCAAAGTCAATGCATATTTCATTTTATGCATATTTATTTTTCTCGACAAATGTGTCATTTTATTGTACGTCATTTAGTTTGTACAAACTAGCCGATGTTCATTTTTACAGCAAGTCTGCTCCTAGCTTTAAGGTGCTGCTAAAATTCCTTTATCTGCATTCTCCACCCCATGCTGAACCACAGAGTAGGCAAACAGAAATAATGGTGAGACTAATTCCCTGGCTGCCTAGGACTGTGATTGTGAAGCAAACAGAAATGAGTTCCCCTCCAGGCCTCCACAAGGCATGCATTTGACGATTGTCATAAGTGGCACCATAGCTTTATATAGTTATGTAGAATGGTTGGAATTGCCACTTGACATTTGGTGGGTATTATTGTAAAGTGGTAAATGCAAGACTACTACGTACAGCAATTAACTGCTAAATAAGAGGATTTGTTTTATGTAACACGTGTCATTATTTTCCAAGGTCAATTTCCAAAAATACAAAAGGTGAGTAAGATATCACTGAGCCCAAGCTCTTTTTTTCTTTATATGTAGTTAATCTGTATGCTGAACTGATCTGTACCAAATAATATTGTCACAGTACATATCTGGACAGCTATTCAAAATACCTATATTTATATACTAAGATACTAAGGGGGAGATACCAAATTTTGTTAAATAATTGAATTGCAATTTTGCATGTATTTTTCCCACTTGACATGGGGCTAATAAGGAAGAGACTGAGTGGCACAGGACATATGACTCATCCTCAATGAATTTCTATCTCCATGCACATGCCCTTGAGAAGGGTACCACTACTGCAGAATACCAATAAAATGACAGCTGTAAAGAAAATGTAACAAGGCAATAAAAAATGAAATTTTAATCACTACAGAGAATGGCATACCCCTGATTTTAATGCAATTGCTGTAATGTTTGATATGAGAAAGGCATGGAACATGTCTCACAATTGCATTATTGGACATTGACTTTAAAAGAAAGTAAGGTGAAAGCCTCAAAGGTGATTTTGTCCTCAAAAGCAGGGGTTGTATGAATGCTCAAAGTGTTTCCTGATGATTAAAGAATGGACTCTGTCAACTAGGCTACTTATGTTAGATAGAAATCAATGACATTCATGCAGTTTTTCCATTATAAAATTTGGAATTGTAGAGTGCATTTGCATGCCTATGTTTGTGTAATGCAGAGGGAGAGGGAACATGAGAAAGAGAGGAGTAGAGAAGTTAGAATACAGGGAATACTGATTGAAAACAAAAGGTAAATAGTGTTGGAGGGAGGGAGTGGTTGGCATTTGCTATTTAACCATGCCTATTTAAATATGGAACCTTTTTTATCCTTGGACCTAAATGCACTAGCATTCAATCATGCATTTTTTCTCCAAATGTGTTAGCCCACAGTTTAATGTTTAATAAAATGGGTCCCTGTTGCATCTGATTATATCAGCAGCCATACATTAAACGTTGACACATGATACATAATGAATGAGTGTGGCGCGTTCCTGTATGGAATAAGCGGGAAACCCATTCTCCGGTTCTGTGCTCACAGCTGCATCATTCTCCAATTAAATGACACTCTTTGAGGATTTATGTTTATTGATGTCAAAATGGGTTACAAAGGTGATTTTAACTGAATATATATATATATATATATATATATAATTAGGGCATATGTATAAAAAGATTTGTCATTTCTACATTGTTAAACCAAAATATAAAAAAAATATTATTCTTATTTAGGCTATTTTCTTTACAGATTTTATGACTTGAAATGTGTGTTATTATTGTTATTGACATTACTTTGAATTGATACATATATCATATCCCTCTGTCATAATGTATAGTTATTTAAACTATTTTCAGCCCCTTTGCATTCAATTACATTTTCCCATCTTTCTGAAATTCAGCTAGACAACTAGCTTGGTTAAACATTTCAAGAAGATATTGTCCCCCTTATAGTTATCTCTCAAGTTCAGGATGCATTTGGTGCACTCACTAAGTTGTTAGGGTTGTATCTGCAGGAGTGTGAAAGCACACATATGGAAAGTATTAAGTCTGAATATCAATATTAGGCTTGTGCATGTTATTATTTTGAATAAGAGGAGGAAGCTGGAATTACAGCTGTGGAGTTGTGCTTTTGTCACCATGGTAACATTCCAGAGTGACTAACACTTCTGTCTCATAGGTGAGTGACTGGATCACAGTGATAATGATGATGTAAAGAATTCTCGGAGATGCACTTTACAGAAGTAATCCATTTTACCCTGCTGGCCCAACCCCTTTACTGTACATCCATAATGGGTGATGGTGCATCAGCAGTAGTGTGTCAACTTATAGAGGCCTCTGTGTATTAATCTACCAGAAGCTACTTCACTGCAGCTGAGGACTGTTTCTAGGCAACCATGGAGAATGTGGGGAATTTCAAATTGGAGACTTTCTCAGAATTCTTTAGGAATATGGGAGGTGTCAGTAGTATTTCTGAATATTGGGTTTTTTCAGGGTTATTTATGAAAATGGGTTATTTGGCATTATTTCTGAATAATGGTTGTTAGTGGAATTTGTGAACGAGTTCTATTTCAGTAGCTATCTCAGTGCTCCATTGAATACCACAGTTTTGTATATGGGGTGCTGCCACTCGATGCTTCTTTTCACTCTGTTGTCCCCCAGCTGAGCTTTGCAGTCATTGTGTTGCAGGACTACGTTTTCCATAGACTGCGTTGTTGCTGTTCTCGTTTGTGTTAGTGCTAATCAGTTTAACCTTCAGGGTCCAAGTTGAACTATGCGGTTGTTCTCTGCACTTGGACCGGTACTTCTCTCTAGGGTTTTCGTCATACGTGTTCCTGGTTATGGTTATACACTTTGTTGTACGTCGCTCTGGATAAGAGCATCTGCCAAATGCCTGTAATGTAATGTAATATGCAGCTAGAACACACCCAGATGAAGTGAGGAATTGCCTGTGGACACCTCAGCAACTGGGGCTCTGTCCTCTGCACTGCAATGCGCCATCGATTGGTGCTTTTTTAACTGGATACATCAACCTGGAAGTCACTGAATATGGGTTGTTTCAGGGTTACTTCTGAATATAAGTATGACTTATTTCTCAACACTGGTTGTTTCAGGATTATTTGTGAATGCAGATTGTTTCAGGGATATTTATTAATTAGAGTTGTTGCATCCAAATATGGATTAGAGAAATTTTCTTGAGACCTGTTGCAGAATCATTACTGCGTGGACACTAATATCATAGGACTAGGTATTCAGAAACAGGAGTAAACACAAATGCTTTGTAGCATGGGCTGAGAAACAAGGTCTTATTAAAATTCTGTGATTTTTGAAGGGTTCGTAGTACAGCTGACTCCAGATATTGATCTAGATATTGAAGGTAATTGAAATTAATTCATTTTTCAATAATTGTTTTTTATTATGGGACCCAGAACAATGTAACAAATAATTAGGCATAATCAACTGAAAAGTCGATTTTTACTGGCAGTTCCTGTAATAATTCTGGGAGAGTAAGAATGGTAGTTTTTTTTGTTTTTTGTTTTAAAGCCACTCGCTTGTTTTTGCCATAAATAGATTAGTCCATTTCTTGCCTTTGAGAACTTGGAAGGTCTACTGAAGAGCTTTTGTATTGAGTGTGAATGCATTCGATTCCCCTGCTTTTTTGATGTGTCCCCTTGATGGAGCTCTTGCATCCTGCCTGACCCTTTGATTCTGTCCATCAGTGGAGAAAGTGAATTTCACATGGAGACTCAAGGGCTCCTTCTCCCTTATCGCCCCCTTCCCTGCTGTCAGTTCACCCTCCGTCTTCAGATTCCACGTACAAATCAAATTCTGCTCCCTAAGAGGGTCACAAGGTAGCCTTTGATGGAAAGGTAGGGGCTTTCAGATTGTTTTCGTAGTTCATTTTTTTCCCCCGCATATCCTGTGTGGTCCTCAGAAAGCACGTCTGATGTCTGCCGGTCAGGCCACGTGTGTGGAGCACTGAGCAGAGAAAACGAACTCGGCCATAGCAGGGCGGCGATTACAACAGCAGGGTTGTCCTTCTCCGTCATTCGGTCCTCGGAAGTCAGCTGTGTAAAATTGCGCTGTGCTCAGCGATCTGCTGTAACGCTGAAATATTTATGATGTTTTGGTGTTCCGCTCGGAAGCTTATTAGATGCGCTGTCTTTGCATAATGGCAGGACAACAAGTTCATGAATTATTTACTGCCCGGCATTTATTTGAAAGTGTTGAACATTAAAAAATTAAGCATCTCAGTTTGCAGGCCCACTGTAAGATCTCCATAAATCACCATGTATCCTGGGAGACATTAAACAAGTGTGTATAAACATATGTTTAAACATGTTTCTATGTCAATATATACTGCATGACTGTGAATGTGTTGCAATGTATACTGATATATATATTTAATCAATGCTGGCCCATGACTAAGAAAACAGAGAGGCAGACATAACTGAATCTTGTTTTCGAAGCTTGCTATTGTTATACAAAAATATGTATTTCAGCACAATAATTCATTTTGTACCTTTTGTTTAAATGATTTGAAAGAGTTACAAATATTTTCCATGTAATGTACAGTATAACAATTACAGTAATTATAATATAAGCTTGGAGAAAAAGAACAGTTTTCAAAAAGATGGTGGGGGTTGTGGAAACACAACTGCCAGGTTTGAATTTGTTTTATGGATAGGGTGCTTGGTTTTCAGAATTCATTTCAGTGTCCAAGGTTTGCTTTCTACAAGTGCAGAAAAATACTTTTCAGACAATTAAACTGTACGTATGTACAACGCCATAGTCTAAGCGTAGTACAGAATACACATAGTCCCCACTTTTAGAGGCAGTGTACACTGCAACCCGACTGGAATTCTCATTCTCTGAACACTTTCAAGCCTAGCTGAGTGAGCATGTGAACAACCATGATACATTCATGCACAGATGGAATGGGTTTCTTCAGTGTTGGGAAGTTTGAGAAGGGGAACGACATGTCCATCTACCTCAGGATTAATGTTTGCTGTCCGCTACCTTCCTTCCCAGCCTGGAAGCTCCTCTGTAATTATGTCCTGTGGGGTGTGAGGTGGCCACATGAGTACAGCTATCTCTCCATTCACATTCATCTGAGAAAGCCACCAGCCCACTGTGGCTGTTTAATTGATAGATTTGGCTCTCCGCTACCATTACACCCATAATGAAGCTCGCATCACGATGAGTGTGATCAGTAACGGGTGAGTGCAACCGTACTGAAACCTTATGATAATATGATTTATGCCTGTGCGATTGACGGGACACCCGGATATCAGTGTGCAGGCATCCAAGAGAAAAATTTGACCGATGAGGCACATGGGTGTTGTAGTCAATATACCCTTTGCCTGTGATTCAATGCAATTTACTGCCATTGTTAAGCAGAATTCCTCTGAATGACTGTACAAATGCCCCTCCCCCATTAGCCCCCACGTTCTCGCAGACAATTAGTTTCAGTAGGCTGCCCTTGAGCTCAGACGCAAAACAGTGGACTTATAAATGGTGGTACTGAGGCTTTGGGCGGGGCCAGCGGGGGTCTGAGGTGGCAAGCGGCCCGTGTCAGACCGTCTCCCGCGCCGCAGTCCATCACGCTCGGCCTCAGCTGCCAACAGGGGTGGCGAAACGACGAGGAAACGCGCGAGGGAGCCATCTGCCCGCGGCTGATAATGCTTTGGAGATGCGCTGCTCGCAGGGTAATTCGGGGGAGGGGCTCTGTGGGCTGATTTGCACCGTATAATGGGGTTGTGATCCAGGGATACCAGCGCAGAGGCATCATCTGAACACGCCCTGTGTCCTGCAGCGTGACTCAACACAGCCCTTCATCTGAAAGACTCCTGCTGAGAACCAGCTGTTATACTGTACACCCTCACTGTACCCGTACCCTTTATAGCAAACATTGACAGCGACAGCTACTATCACAGCCTCCAGATTAAGCACATTACAGGACACATTGTACAGAAAGTCATACGCTTTCGATTTGGTGGGATGTGAAAAGGAACAAAGGTTGTTTGTGTTTTTTTTTTTTGTACACTATTTTGTCTTTTCTCCTGATTTGGATTGTCCGGTTCTTTGAATGCCAACCTTGTCCCTGAATTTGGGCATAGGCAATCGCATATATTTTTACTTGGTTCTTATGTCAGGATATACCTTGTTTTACCAGTACACCGTTTTCTAACAGTTATACATTAATGTGCTTTACATCTTTTGACAATAATGAATAGGAACTGTATGAGCTTAGATTGTCCCTCTGATTTAGACTGGTTTCATAATGTAATGTCGGTTATTGCAGTCTCACCGTTGTGAAAGCGCACGTTTGTCACACAGCAGGGAGTGTATCCTCTAAGCAGCCGAGATGTCGGAGAACACTGTTCAGCTGCGTGCTTTTCTCTCGTCCTCTGAGGGCTCCCTTTCCCTGTGGATTCAATGCTTTTTCCTCCCTCCCCCCTCCCAAAAATATGGATGGTTCTAGGAGGGAGATTTTGTATTCATGTATGACTGATGTGTGGGAATTGCAGGGTTTCTTAGACATTTGCTGAATTTTCTTTTGTGGCTTGGAGCATGGACTGTGACAAGACGCCTCATCGTGCTGCTTCCGGAGTCAGAGTGGCAACTTGACTCCATCTAGTGGGATAAAGTTGTAATCCATCCAGAGTGTGTGTGCACGTATGCACGCTTGCGTGCGTGCTTGAATAGATTCATTATAGATTATACAGATAAATGCAAAAGTATTGAGTCAGTGACACAATTTTTGTTGTTTCGGCTCTGTACTCCCACACATTGGATTTGAAATAAAATATGAGGTTAAAGTGGAGACAAAGTTCAGTTTATACATAACCCCACCCCCCCCCCCCCCATTTTAGGGTAGGAAAAGTAATGGGACAGTTACTCAGCTGTTTTTTGGCCAGCTATGTATCATTGCTTTGTTAGTTTATGCACAAGAAAGCGTTGATCCCAGAGTTGATTCTAGATGTGGAATTTGCGTTTGGAGTCTGCAGCTGTTGTCTCTCAACATGAAGGCCAAATAAGTGTCAATCTCAGTAAAGCAGGCCATCATGAGGCTGAATGATCAGAATGAACTGATCAGTGACATAGCCAAAACATTGCGTGTGTCAAAATCAGCTGTTTGATACATTGTTATGAAGCAAGAATGGTGAGTACTGGTGAGCTCTGCAATAGCAATCTGTACAGTATATATCACATTGTGTAGGCTAATGGATCAATATATGAACCCAAAATAGGCATGCCTTCTAGTTTAGAACAAAATTTCCATTTTGCTAAACAATTGTTTATTTTCTACCAACTAAACCAGGCTTCAGTTTGAAAGGGTAGTCTCATATTAATGCTTAAATTGAAGCTGACAATGAAGTGATAAATTAATAATAAATCACATGTAAGCGCTGCTACTGCCTCTAGACAAGCAATTCTGCCTTAAAACAATAATAACCAATGCTGAGTTGTGTCTGTTTGAGGTTTTATGTGATGGCCACCAGTTTTGTCTCAACTTTTCATGACTTGTGTTTATCAAAAAGTAACCTTTTGTTCTTCTCAGATTGAGAGTGTTACTTTTAAATGTCATAAGGGTTCACAGAGTTGCAGCAGAGCCCCAAGAACACAACAGAATTTGGGGCCAGTGCCTGTTTTCACACAGCGATGCGTCTGGTGTGAGCCACCTCCCTCAGTCCCCAGTGTGCAACGGTCGCAGTATTGTCTGCATTGTGGACTGATGCCTGAGCCTGTCCTGTGGACGGGTTCCCTGGGCACAGGCTGCAGGGAGGGCTTTCAGACGCCTCAACCTGAATTAGTGTCGCGCAAAACTGTCCCCTGTCACAGGCCTTCACTAGTGCGTCTGCCTGCCTCTTCTTTTTAAGGAACTTTTCATTTCAAGTTTGAAGTTTCAATTCTGGAAGATTCACTGGTAAAATTGTCCTGTTCCTACAGGTCAGTTTTGCCTGTGGCATTACAGAATTGTTTCTACAAAACTGTAGGCTTCATTTGCTGCTGTTTACTGTATTTTTTAACATTGTATAAATATGCAACAAATAGGTACGCTGCATGTATGTTGTTTGTTGTTTCTCAGTTTTAAGTTTGAGAGGCTTATATTTCTATACTGGTCAGCTCTATGGTGATTAGTTTATTACTAAAAAAAGAAAATGGAGAAGACAAATCCACGATAGTGACTGTGTATCAGAACTAATTGCTGGTTCTGATCATGGTACATTTTGATGTCTGTGTGAATAGCTGCATAATACATGAACTCTCTCAATAATGAAAGGCCTTCAAAGTCTAATTAGCTTAATAAAGTTCAAGATTATTAAAGAGAAAAATTACACATCACATGAATATGGAGTTTATTTATGTATAATGGTCTTTGAAGCATCTATTAGAGTCTGCATATTCTGATTGTAGGGACTGAAAATGAGGAGTAGAAGGGGATGAGTGCCATCTTGTGATAGAATGAGGCAATTGTAAAATGTGCAAAACAACATGCCCTTCACATCGAAAGGAAGCTCAAATTACACTCAAATTACATTACTTGGGGCAGATTCATCTATACTGCATAAAATGACTAAGACAAGTTCATTAGGTTAAGTGACACACTAAAACTTGGAAAATTAAACCATTCAAGAGTATTTAAATGGACTGCTGTAGTAACAATTGTTATTGTTTTGTATTTTGCAGATTTTTGATCGTGCTGGGGTGTTTGATCTTGGCCATATTAACCACTTTTAAGGAGCATGAAAAAGTTTCAGCACACTGGCTTGTAATATTGGTAAGTGAACCATTCTGTATTTGAAATGAAACTAAATTTTAAATTAATTCAGTTTGCTGGCAATTACATTTCCATTGTAAACCAAAACTGATCTCATATAAAGTTTGATTTCACAGCGATTATCAAGGCTGCATTCATTTAAACCCCAGAAATGTTTCAGTGTGCCAAACAAATGTGTCCTGTTAGTGGAGACTGTGAGCTGGAATGTGTTCGTGTCTGTGCATTTCATTGGCTCATAGGAAACCTTTACGATATTCATCTTCGGTGCGGAGTTTGTGCTGAGAATATGGGCTGCTGGGTGCTGCTGTCGGTACAAAGGATGGAGGGGGCGCCTCAAGTTCGCCCGGAAACCACTTTGCATTTTAGGCAAGTAGGTCCGACTGGACATGGGCTCTGAGTGCCTCAGTGCAGACCAGTGTCATTTAGGCACTGTTCTCAGTTCCGATCCCTCAGTCTGTATACTGGATTACAAGGACTCACCTCTCCACAGATGCTGTACATGAACTTTTTCAAATAAATGCTGATTCAGGGACCAAATCGTAGGATTATGTTCACACACTGCCTGTACAGTTTTAGGTAAATGTACTGTGACATGGTGTCTTACACTGCACAGTGAGATATGGTGGCATATGTTGTACTAAAGTGTGGTGCGCTATGGTATTTTACAATGTGTGGTATGATATGGTGTAATACAAATTAATATAGTGTGAGATCTGTTATGGTGAAACAGGATTCAAGGTCTAGAACATTTCAACTTCTGACATTTGCCTTTTTTTGGCAATCACCAAAATCAGTTCCCAGTACTAAGTTTGTGAGGGACAAACAAACACTTTTTAGTACAAGCCACAGTGTCCAGTGTGATGAGGTGCGATAGCACGGTGCGTGATCATGTGATGGCTCCGCTGCCTCCCCTCTGACAGACATCTTCGTGCTGATCGCCTCGGTGCCGGTGGTGGCGGTGCGGAACCAGGGCAACGTGCTGGCCACGTCCCTCAGGAGCCTGCGCTTCCTGCAGATCCTGCGCATGCTGCGCATGGACCGGAGGGGCGGGACCTGGAAGCTCCTGGGATCCGCCATTTACGCCCACAGCAAGGTATGATCCCTCCTCCCCCGATTTTAAAGAATGACAGCCACATTTGACTTGTTCCTATCTCCATCATATTTCTACTGGAAATCTGAAGGGCATACTTGACTGAAGCTGTTCATGCATTTTGTGAAATTTTGCAAATTCAGGGAGACTAGCAGACCCAAGAGTTTTTATACTTTACGTATTTGTTGCCTCAGCAATACTGCGGCACTTTCACTGAAGTTGGCATATACAGAGATGGATGCACAGTGAGACCTTTGCCTGGAATGAGTCGGTGGAAATGAGCCGAACGTACACAAGTCTGGTTAAAGCGCGGTCAACCGTCTGAAACAGTCAGGGCTGATTCACCTCTGCATTCTCCAGGAACTCATCACTGCCTGGTACATCGGCTTCCTGTCCCTCATCCTGGCCTCCTTCCTGGTATACCTTGTGGAGAAGGATGACATCACCGCGGAGGTGCCGGGCGGCGAGAACCCCACAGGCCAGCCCACGCCACAGGACTTTGACACATATGCCGACGCCCTGTGGTGGGGCCTGGTAAGAGAGCGTCCATCCCGAGCGCTGGCCCCCTTTCCACCTGATCCCTCCTTTAATTGCTGTGGAAGCCAACACCTGGGGCTCGTCCATGGAGGACCTCCTCTGTCCCATGGGTTTCAAAATCCTGGTGGTCTGCAGTGTCTGCTGGTTTTCAGTGTGTTATAGCACCAGAGATTAATTTAAGTCATTGATTGGCTAACAGATCCTCACAGTTTGTTCTCAAGTCCTTACCTGTCTGCAGATTTAAAGGAAACCAAAAATACCCACTGATACGGTGGTGCTCCAGGACATGAGTTTGACACTCAGCTCTATCCTGTCATATGTTGTTTGAGGGAATGCATAACAGTGTTCAATGGCATTGAGAAACCACATTCTTACATCAGACACCAACTGGCTGGACGCTATGTACTGTAAAGACATTGTGCCTCCCTGTTCTGCAGATCACCCTGACTACCATTGGCTACGGGGATAAGACACCGAAGACTTGGGCCGGCCGGCTGCTGGCCGGCACCTTCGCTCTCATAGGCGTGTCTTTCTTCGCTCTGCCTGCAGTGAGTGACAGCCTGTGTGTTTTCCTCAGTTTGCTGAGAGGTTGGCTGTGTCAAAACTGAGTCCATCTGACTGCTGAGTGCACCGTGTTCATTTGCTTGTAAAAATTTATCAGGATTCGACTCCTGTGAATATGTCATAACTAAGTGATGGTTATAGGCATGGTGATAATGATAATGATTATTATTGTTCTTGCTGCTACTTATTTTTACCACTTATTAATTTATAATTATTGATGGCTTGACCACAACCACAAAAAAGATATTGTGCTGGTCAACATTGTTGGCATCTTTGGTTAATGCTGTTCCCACTGGGATGTGGGTATAGTATTACTGTGGGTAGCTGTTACTGAAAAATATGTCTGTTTCCCAGGGAATTCTGGGCTCAGGGCTGGCTCTGAAAGTACAGGAACAGCACAGGCAGAAGCACTTTGAGAAACGCAGGCATCCTGCTGCTGGACTTATCCAGGTGACCATTTCTCTGTCTTCACACTGCTTTCCAACTTCTCTGTGAATCCAGTTTGGCACTGATCTATGCAGACCTGACAAATGCATCGGGCGTTATTTATGAAGCATTCACAGCATGTTTATGTTCATTAGGGCTAAACGCTTTATGCTAAATGCTTTAACATAAAAATTAGATTTGAAGTGATGAGAACCTCAGGTGAATGGACGCAAATTCAGCATTCACTAAGACAACATCCAGTTTCAACAAAATAGGAGTCTTATTAAGCAAGATGTGAATGCTTCATGATAAATACCCATGGTTTTATATTTCAGCAGAAATAACTACCACACTACTTAATATTAAGGATAGTTTGGTACTGTGCAGCAAGTCTGTTGTAATTTCCACATCAAAAATCATGATTTCTACATGCTACTGTAGTAAAGCTGCAATTGATGACAGTGTGAACAAGAGTTATGATAGATAAGCTGCAATATTCAATAGTCCTCATGCTTTTCCCATCTGCCCGCAGTCGGCATGGCGATATTATGCCACCAATCCTATCAGGGAAGACCTCGTTGCCACCTGGAGATTCTATGAGACTGTCATCTCCCTACCCTGCTTCAGGCAAGTAATCAGCATGCTTTCAGAAAGGTGGTCTTACCAGTGAGCCCTATGGTGCTCAATTATTCATCTATTTGTGAAATAGAGAAACACTGAGGAATCACAAAAACCAAATGTGGCTACTCTTCTGTAATAGTGCTACAGTATGCGCGGATGTTTATTTAATTTATTTTTTGTTTGTTTTTGCCAATGCAATATCTTTTCCATCCTTATTCACCATGTTTTTACAATCATGCTATTTGCTGCATTACTGCCTTTGTGTTACTTTTGAATGTTTATTCTGCATGAGCCGAATTAGACTAATATCAAGGCCTTGGTTTCCTTAGCAACTTGGATCCTGGCCAAACATCCCGACCAGCATTTTTACAATTTTCTGTTTTATTATTAATTAATCTGCGTATGCAGGCCATTTGTTTGTGAGTGATATTATTTGGCATTGCTACTATTGTTTTATCATTTGTTCATTTTTTTATATTCAGTTTGCATGAGATAAATTAGGCTGAAGTCGTGGGTTTTGTTTCCATTGAAACCTGGATTCCTGGCACAATATCAAGAACTATATCTGAAAGGTAATAAAGGTGTCAGCTTGTTTAAATTATCGCTTCTGTATATGTCTGAATATCTGTTTCAGTGTAAATTAATCAGGGTTAATTAGCTTTCAGAGCAGTGATGATAAAAGTGGTGCATTGGTAGAGCAGAACTGAACCTTTTCAACTTCTTCAGAACTATTCATTTTCAAAATTCGAATGATCAAGTTTTGATAGATTAGTTCTTTTTGTGTGAACAGATGTGCAGAATGGCACTAGTAATGTTTGGAGGGTTTCATTAGTGTGATTTTATAAAAAATAGAATGCTTTGTATTTTAAAAAATTATTAAGTTTATCAAGTGTCTTTTCGTTACCCCTTTCCCATCTAAAGGAAGGATCATTTGGAAGGAATGGCAAGGTATGTCACTTTTCTCTCTGGAAATACTGCTGGCTCACAGTGCTTTTAGGTTCACACAGCCCTGGGTAATGTCTTTTCAACCCTCAGTACAGCTATTATCGAGGCGTATGAGTGTACATGAGAACTCTGCCCTTCGAAATAAAGTTTGAATCGAAAGATTAATGAAGATCCTAAAATAGCCGTCTTTAAATAGCCTTCTATATTAATCTATGCCTAATGTGTCTTTAGCAGTGAGTAAGTGGTTAATGGCCACCATTAAATATGTATTAAATATGAAATAGAGTCTCACATTCCCTGTTAACTAATGAGGAAGTCACTGCTGTTAATTAAGTTTCAAGGTTTTCTTGGCATTTGGACTTTGAGTTTGTATCTCAATTATCCCTCTGCCATTAATGAGTAGCTGTCAGACTGCCCTAAAACAGTGCTCGGTGCTTTTAAACAGGATTTATTCGAGTTGTAATTAGTTGTCTGGTCGTGTTGTAAATGTCCCCTTAACCACTCTGTCTAGCCTTAACAAGGAACCACATTAAAAACTATCATTGGAAAATGAAGGATGTGATTGATTTATGGTCATAAGGAACAGAGAATCGTTTAGCCCCCCACCCCCCCACATATTTCTCCTTCACATCACCATAACTAATGTGTGCTAGGATCGTGTACAGATCGAACATTGCGTTCATGACCTTAACCAGCAAGTTTAGTGTCTGACTGTAAAAAACTGAGTGTGCTTAATTAAATCTCCTCATCAGAACCCCTCGGCTCCTGCAGGTCACAGTTTCAATTAAGCTGCAATGCTGTGTGTTTTGATCAAGCAGCAGTGCATTTTCATAATCCCATAGACAAATTAGCACAAATTACAGGCCACCAGCAATGCCAATACAGGCAAAATGTTGCATCATTACCACATTCTGCCGAACAGTTTTATGTTATTGATGGCATGGATAGTCTGAGTTTGGCACACACTACAATACAGGTTTTACACTGATTTAGCAAACTTAATTAGCATGGTTCACCTGTTACAGGTATACATTAGTAATTCTTAATAGAAAGTGTTGCCTGCAACCCGCTTTAATGGTAATGCAGAACTGAAATATCCATGGTAGAGGTGGATTACATTGTACATTGGGGGTCGTCTGAAGAACTAAAGCTGCTGTAAGGGTGTGCAGTTTTCACAAAGGGTTTCCCAAGGTAACTTTGAGAGCCATAAAAACAAATAAGCTAACTTCTTAAGCATAAATTCAATTTTCTAATTTTGTGAAAGTCTGTTTTCAGTCAGCGTGGGATGTCTTATTGCTCTTTGTGGTCCGTCTGCCTGTTAGCATTTCTCTCACGCCCAGAGCTGTTCCAGGAGAGTGCTTTTGTTTGTGCTCTCAATGACGTGCGGTCCCCCGAGCAATTGGTGTGCAATGTCGATTGAAGGTGAAGCCAGCCACATGTAACCAAGGCTTCTCTTGTCACCTTGACTGTATAAATCCTGGGCAGTTGCTCTTGGGGGAACTCTCTGCTGGTGGGTGCAGCTAAAACACAGGTGACTGATACAGTGCCATGGCTCATAATTCAGAAGTAAAACCTGGCCATGGCAAGGCTAATTCCCACAGGGCTATATGCATTTACTCTAGCATTCCTCAGGGAGGGAGGGGTTTTCCTGCCTCATTGGGAATTAGCAGCTCTGATTGGTCATATCTCGTTTTTACCAGAAAGGTTACGCCTCCCTGGCAAGGCTTTGTTTCCTCTCACTGTACCCACATTGTCCGCCATGTTTGCTAGCCCTGCTGCCTCACAGTTCACCTCCCTTGCAGCCCTAATTACACTGTATCACATCGGAGTCCAGCTCCAGTGGCTTGGCCTACTAGCCACTCGTCTACTTTTTTTTGCTGCCTGCTAATCCACACCCATTGCCCTGTATTGAATTGCCTTCCAAATCCTTGTTGGCAGCAGACCGAAGTCAGAGCAAGTGATCCTGCCAAACTGAAGGGGAGCATGTGTTTTAAGCATCAGTGTTAGGATCTAGGAGTCGGGCATTAGTGGTGTCGACATTATCGGCACTTTTCCGAACGACCTGGCAGAGATGACCAAATGTTCTGCCCCATACCGGGTGACAAATTAGCCTCAATGGAGTGAACAACATGCCGCTTGAGTCATCTCTTTAGCCCTCACTCCGGCCTGTCAGAATAATTTCCCGCTCGTCTACAGGAAAAAAAAAAACGGCCTAAATTGAGTCGTTGAAGACACGGCGAGAGGAATTACGCTGCCACGGAGGGTAAATTGCTGAGTTGAGGGGAGGGGGTGGACGCGGTGACCTTTGACGGCTGGCCCGTCCAGCGGGGGGACGGTTACGCCGTTCTGAGGCTTTGTCACCTGCGGCCGCCCCGGCAATCACGCGTAATTTTCCCGTCTTTATCCGCTCGCAGGCAGCGATCGGCGAGAATGCCTTTGTCCATGTCCATTCCCGACTTAATGCCCCCTCATTCTGCGGACTCTCAGCGCCTCAATCTGCCGCCTTTATGCCGCTCGGGTGATAGAGGGCCATATTGTGCCTTCTGTGTGGGAGCGGAGCGGAGAATACGTTTCAGGGAGCTACTTTTCCCCAGCCGGGGGAACGGGGGTTTAGATTTACAGGGTGGTTCTGTCGCTGCCAAACATCATCAGTAATTCCAGAATAAAGAGCTCTACTTTCTGGCAGCCTTTGAATCTTCCCTCGTGCACAAAGGCAGAATCTGGTTGTGCAGAAGCGATGGACTGTAATACCCCTGAGAAGCGGGCAGCAAGACGAAACCAAGACGTAGGGAGAACAGGCTTAATCTTTACAGCACTGTGTCCCAGTTTCATCAGCTACTGTTTCTTCTCAATATACAGAGTGCCACCTACCATAATTGGTTGAAGAAGTCTAGAGTTATTTTTCCAGTGTTATAAATAATTCAGCTTATTGCGATCAACTGACAGACTGTTTTAATTTTTTGGCCGCTGTTTTTGTTCTTTGGTTGCTGCTCGTCATTGGCTAAGATTTGCCAACTGTACTGCAGGCAGTTGTTCCATACAAGCTTAAGAAATCTGTGGCATATTTATTTCCAGAGATGAGTTGTACTGCATGTGACCCAAATAAATATTTTTCTCAAATTGCCCTGATGCAAAGTTCAGGCAAACTGAGAATCAACATGGGTTTTCCCACATTTCCTATGGATTATCATGGATTCATGTAGAATATGCAGTTGGGTGAGCAGTGTTATTGGCAGGTGACAGATTGCCTGCAGGGTTTTTTTCAACCCTTTTAAAATTCAAATACCTAGGCTTGTATTTGTTTATAGTTGCTGGGGCATTTAATAGTGGTTCAGCTCATTTGTTTGTCTCTCTGCCATTATCACTTTAACAGAGTTGGTTTGAAGCTCGGCTTTGGGCTTATTGGAGTTTATCAGTTTAATGGAGGAGGCCAAAACAAGATAATTAGGCCTAGAATGAGCTATCATTCAAAGTACCCAAGTTAATTAAAAACTGGCTGAAGCCTCTTAGTTAAGCATATTCTGTTCTAGCTGGCTGTGGCGTCTGCCAGTTGAGAACTGTGGCAATTTTGGTTCAGGCTGCTTTAACCTTTCAGAGCAACTGAAAGGATTGAATAACAGCCACAAATGTCCAAGCAGAAGGCCATCATGGAGATAAATCCACACTATTAATTGAATCAAAGGTTATTCATTCATTGAGAAAAGGTCTGAAAATTTAATACTGGCCTCCGATTAAAAGAATTGTCTTGTTAAATGCATTTGAACCATTACATCCAGTTTAGAGAGGTTTTTGCACCAAGAGGTTAGAATAGTTGCCGATGCATTAAAGAGCACTGACGTACACTTTTGTACAAGTTTGTGGCCCTACTTTGCAAAAGATTTCCCCTTCCATTCATGTACACCCATGCAGTTGAATTCATAAAGGAATTTCAGTTTATGCTGTAAGCGGTCGTAGGTTGCACAGCATTTGCAAGGAGGAGCCCAGGATGGTGATATGAGGTGATAAAAATCAGGAAAGGTTTGGTACGACCAAGGATTTAATATTTGACCTATAACGCCTTATAATGGCAATAAAATATTTATTTATTAAGCACTGATAGAAAGGGGGTTCTCAGTGTGACAGAAGAAAAGTTGTAACTATACATTTGATTTCAGGATGGATGGAAAGTTGTTTGACATTTAATTTGCTTTAAATTTACAACTCAACATAGACACTTCAATCCGATCCAGTTTGTTGCTGATAAAAACGGTCGTATAGTCAAACCAAATTGCTGTCTTTCAAAATGAAAATGCATAAAAACAGACCTGTCTCAGCTGAATAAACATGTTAGTGTGTGTGTGTGTGTGTATGTCTGTGTCTGTGTGTGTGTGTGTGTGTGTGTGTGTATGTCTGTGTCTGTGTGTGTGTGTGTGTGTGTGTGTGTGTTTGCGTGCATGCTGTGGTGTGGTGGATAGTAGTGCTTCAGTTCTTCTTCCTCCCCCCCCCAGCCAAAAGTTGAGTCTTCTGGAGCGTGTACGCTTGCCCAACCCTCGTGTCCCCACCTCCATGAAGGGCAAGCTGCTGATGCCCCTGAACCCGGACTCCATACAGGAGAGCCCCACCAAGGAGCCCAAGCCAGCAGGCTTCAGCAACCGCGAGAGGTTCCGCACGGCGTTCCGCATGAAGGCCTACGCTCTCCGACAGAGCTCCGAAGGTAAAGGGGGGAGGGGGAGGGGGAATAGGAGAGAGCTTCCAACTGCGCCCTATTGGCTCCAATTTCAGGCAGGGGATGTGTCAGGACCTGGAGACTCGGATAATCTCTGATTTCATCTTCCCACCAGCAGTGAGTCACCCTATGTTTTGAGGTTCTTTTTTGTTTTACATTTGGGCAAGATGTAGGTCACCTACTGCGTAACAGAAATGACATCAAACTTTACTACAAAGGGGAATTGTCTGCTAAAAGATAAGCATGCCCTATTGACACTAGAAAAGCCATTTCTTTTTTACTTTATATTACCACCAGCATTGTCCAGCATTACAGCATCGAATTCTCTACTCACAATGACCTCATTTCATAAAGATTATGAAACCATATGTTGCAAAACTATTTTATTGAAATAAAGGACACAACTGAATCAACAGTTGAAATGAATGAATCTTGTTTGATTATATAAGTGGAATAAGTATTGATAATGCTTTTGTGAGCAATTTGTATCGAAGGCTCTGTCATCAAGTTGCTGAATAGCATGCTGAAGGGGAGACCGACACATTTGCCTGCTGCCTGTTGTCTGGTGGGGCTTTTTGTGAAGAAAATGGCACAAACTGCAAAACTGAGTAGATTTTTTTTATTCAAACACAGTCATTTTAATTTTAAGACAAAATATTTAGGAAAAGTCACAGAAGGAGGAGGATATTGCATTTTAAGTGTTGGAGCAATTTTTGTTTAAAAATCTAAACACCCAATGGCATCACCTCTGGCCCTTCTAGCGTTAAAGCGATGAAAGCTCTGTTCTGGTTTTCGAAGTGTTTTCAAATGTGTTCATTTGTTCCCTGCATGCTTTGCCGACTTCTGTATTTAAATACTGAAGTCTACATTGTACAGAGTCCCCCAGGGACCATGGAGAAAATTGTGATAAATCGTTCCCTCAAATGAGCAAATTTGTAATCTATTCCCTCGTAATAGTTAGTAATCTGTGCCCTCCCATTACAGTGTCAACTCATGTTTGGTATTATGTGGTGTTCTGTGCATGCAGAGTGGGTAAGATGCGTTTAATGTTTGCTTATAAAGTATTGATAACATTAAATGTAAGGGTGGTCATCAGGGTCATTTGAGGGAACAAATAATCAATTTGAGGGCACCAATTAGTAATTTGAGGGAACATATCAAGTCATTTGTGGTCATGAATAAGTAATTCAAGAGAGTGATTGATAATTTGAGGGTACAGATTACTAATTTGAGGGAAAGATTTATCAGATTTTTCTCCCTTGAGACTTAGGGGGCTGTGCAGAGTTGTATGACAGAAATATCAGTCATATCACTTGGGATTGATTATATTGTCTTCATGCTATGAAGTCTCAAGATGATTTAGAGAGACACCATTTTTGAGACAGTCAACCAATAGAAGGTAGCTGCGGAATTAATTGTCCACAGTGATTTCTATTGTATGATCTATGCACTTAGTTACCAAATGTGGCAGGTTGATGATTACATGATCATCAATGTCATTGGCCACTTCCCAGAGGTTATCAGAGCTTGGGGAGCTTTTCAAAGGACCTTAATGCTGTATCTAGATTCTCTATTTTCTTACTCATCCTCAACAGATGCTGGGGCTCCCCCCGACCCCGTGTGTGAGGAAAGGGGTTTCCCCCCAGATATTCTCCTGGAGGAGATGATCCCTACGCTGAAGCTGGTCATCCGGGCTGTCAGGTGAGGGCAGCTCCACACACATGCCTGCAGAGGTTTGTGAAATGGGAGAGACCACACTCATGCCTGTCCGAATATTCAAAAGTTTTTGAAATGGAAAGAAACAATTATGTAGATTATAAACACGTCACTCATTTATAACCACGGTAAATGCAACTGATTTTTATCTTACTGTGGGATACCATTCATCCAGAGCAAAGCACTGTGTTTAAAGCCATGCCCAAACAAGCACAGGAAGCCCAAATTACAGGTAAGGCAGATCAGAGTTCAGCGTTATAAGAGGCATTCCTCAATGAGGCTATTATTGTGGATGAAAACTGACCAGTGATAATCTGGGTAAACAGTGCCTGTAGAGTAACCCATCTAAAGAGGGCGGTGTGGTATGCTATCCTATTCCAGAAGCACATAGTAGTTTGCATGGGAAAAGCTATATTGCTCAGATTCCATGTACTGTTGTAAGGATTAATTGCAGGGAGCTGAGAGATGTAGCATCCACTGCACTCTCTGTAGGTCTCACTCATCCCTAGCCTTTATCTCAGGGTGAAAAGAGCCCTGAATGGGTGATGCTCCTCAGGGATTCGATTTAGAGTTTGGTCCCCTCAGTATTGTTCAAGGTTGGTGCTGTTCTAGCACAAGCTACCACAGGGAAGCTATTGCGTCCGCACCATTAAAGGTGACCAGATTTTCTCCCTTTCACGACGGTTGTAGACTGCTGATTCCCTGAGACTCTTCCCATGGTGTGTCCCATTGAGTTCCGCTTGACCCAGGTGTTTGGACTCTGCACTCATATGAACCCTGTTTGTTCCACAGGATAATGAAATTCCTCCTGAACAAAAAGAAGTTCAAGGAGACTTTGAGGCCTTATGACGTCAAGGATGTGATCGAGCAGTACTCTGCAGGGCACCTGGACATGCTCTGCAGAATCAAATACCTCCAGACTAGGTAACGGCACACTGCTCCAGTCTATCCAGCATGTTTATCCAGCAGTCTACTCAGTGCCTTTCAGCCAAGGGGCCTCCAGATCTGCAGCATTACGGATCTACAGTTCTATTAAGATGATAAAAAGGTTATGCGTTTGCTTATGAGAGATGTTGAAGCCAGCTTGTGGCTGCACATGCTCATTATAGCAAAACATTAATCATTTGTCATAACTTCATTGCGTCTCATTGAAAAATGGCTAGGGTGGTGTTATACATGATGTATAGTAGTTCGCTAAAGTCTAAAGCTTGGAGAGATATTGCTGGGTCATTAGAAGGTGGGAACTGATAACATCAATGTCTTATTAGTCTTATAAATATCCAATAAATAATAGAGATAAGCTTGAGTTCCACACCTGCGTGATGCGTAGCCACCATTTTGTGCCAACAGACAATGGCAGAAAGAGCTCTTATATCACCACTGAAACTGTCCAGTTGTTCAGTATTAACCCAGATGCATGTTACTTGAAGGATTCATGGGCAAACCCTAAAATGTTTTTTAGGTACTGTGCCCAGACCCCTGCTTTCTAATAAAGGTTTTGTGTTTTGTACTCTTGTCATATTGCAGAATCGACATGATCTTGGCTCCCGGACCCCCGTTAACCCCAAAACACAAGAAGACTCAGAAAATGCCATTCACCTACCCATCCCAGCAGTCTCCCAGGTTCAGTGTCTCTTTTGTCCTCTATACATGCTACATTCCTCCTTTGAACATACATTTTGTTACAGTATTTCTGGATAGATGGATGCAATAATGGTTTAGTTGATACCTTAACCAGTGCATTTCAGCATCTAAAATTAGACATCCTATTTTTTTCCCTTTCAGACATGAGCCCTACCTAGCCAAAGCATCCATGCCAGAGCCTGAAGACCAAAGCATGATGGGAAGATTTGTCAGAGTGGAGAGACAGGTACTGGTGCAGGATTTAGTAGGTGATGTGGTCTCTCTGCAGGCCTTAAGTCTTTGGAGGCGTAGTCACATGCGCTTGTTGTTGCAGGTGGAGGACATGGAGAAGAAGCTGGACTTCCTGGTGGACATGCACATGCAGCACATGGAGCACCTGCAGGTGGATTCTGGCGGCGCAGCACGGATGACCATGGAGCCCTGCGGCCCGGGCGGCGCCGACCTGGAGGATCGCGGCTTCACCGAGATCCGCCGCGTCTTCTTCAACTACGCCGAGGCCTGCCCGCACATGTCCTACCAGGTGCCCGTCAGCAAGGTGGTGCCCTTCTATAGCTGCCAGCAGGAAATGGGTGGGGGCGGCCTCCCGGGCGGTGGCGCGGGCGTGGGGGCGGAGGGCATCGCGGCCCACGCCGTCCCCACCTACATGGAGCGCCCCACCGTGCTCCCCATCAGCTCACTCAATGACACCCATGGGGGCTCGGGCTCGGAGGCGCACAGCTCCTACCGAGACCCCGGCTCCCAGGAGCAAGGGCGGACCATGGGGCGGGACACAGACACGCCCCTCTCGCTGCTGTCCGTCACCCACGAGGAGCTGGAGCGCTCGCCCAGCGGGTTCAGCATCTCGCAGGAGCGGGACGATTTGACTTTCGGCACGGGGGGCGCCGGGGGCTCCAGCTGGATGAAGGAGAAGCGCTATCTGGCGGAGGGCGAGACGGACACAGACACGGACCCCTTCACGCCCAGTGGGCCCCTCCCTCTGTCCTCGACTGGCGAGGGCTTCCCTGACTCGGTGTGGAACACGCCTCCCTAACCCCGAATGGGCTGGACGTGAAAGAGAGAGAGGAGCTTCCCCACCTGTCAACTGGTGGATGGAACAAAGTTAAAAAAGAAGCGTGTAAAGTATACATATGTTGTACAGAGCATTCATTGCAAAATTATACAAAGGAAAAAAAACTCACCCAAAGCTTTATCGCTGCAAAGCAAAGAGCAATGCATGAGATGCATGCAAATTTAGTAGTAGGCACTGCAACGTTCAGGTAATGGAAAAAAAATATATAATTTCAACGGAATACTTTAAATGCTATGCCATTTTTGTAATACTTATTTTTTTAAGGGAAACAGAATTTCAGTTTTTATGCATGGTTTGCATGAAGCTGCACCATTTCGGAACGGTTGAATGTTCAACTGTGGTCAACAGCATTTCTCCCGTTGTCTAGTTTGTGTGGCTTAGTATGTTTGGGATGGAAAAAGAATGCGAAAAAAGTATTAATTTTTTAAATTTTGTTTTTTAGCATACGTGTTATGGATAATTTGAGAGACTTCCAAACCTTTCTTATAAGGTTACATAAAGATCTGATAGCATATTCTAGATATAATTTAATTTTAGTTGCAAGAAACAGCACTTTGCAAAAGTCTTATTGTAAAATTCAATATTTTGGTATGTCTTTATTTGATAAGTTGCCAATATACCTAAATACCACTGTAGTTACTGTGTAACCTCTATGTAAGTACTCCTTGCTACACAGCTGCTGTGGCATGTGGAACGCAGGTAATCTTTTCCCCAACCCAAAATAAATCCTAGATTCGTTCATAAAATTAAAGAAGATTCAACCCATCACTTTTGGTACAAAAGAAAGATATGTAGCAATGTGTACTTACAGTTACACAGTGTAATTGTAAAATTACACTGTAATTACATAGGTATATTGTCTGCTTTATGTAAAGTGTGACTGATTTTCTGGCACAACTGAATGCATCCATATCAGAATTTTTTAATGCCATCTGCGTTATCAAAGACATGTTCACAGTTTGATACATATTGGGTCTGGGGCTGTTCTTACCTGCCTCAGATTATTAATGCTATTAACAAATAGGCAACAAATAAGACAAAAATGATATGAACTGATTTGGGATTATGAGGTGTTTTAAAAGGGAGTACATGTTACAGAAAAGAGTCCTGTTATTTTCACATAGGAATAGGTAACCCAAACATATGGAATCTACTGCAAATTTATTATACATATTCTGTGTACAAAATATATCACACAAAAAATTTAGCCATCTTAATTTAGCTGATTCATATTTTTTCAATAGTGTCTGGAAACTTACATGTGGCATAAATGGCACATTTCTTTCAAAAAATTAGATGCATGTTTAGTATCTTCAACAATGAAGCACATACTGTGATATGCAGAACATGATCCACATTACTTCAGAAACTCGCACTTCAATACAACAGTCTTTCAGTACAATGAATCCAGAAGTCTTAGCTACCAAAAATTCACTCGGATGATGTTAACAACTCCGTATTCTTTTTTGTTTTTTTAATAACAGTTTGAAAAGTACCCACTGATGTTCCTCTTTTTACAGACAAAAGGCTTTTTAGTTTGAACCCTAACCTAATCATACTTTTACAAGAGCCCTATGTCATTTTGCAAGCTACATCTTTACACAGATATTATGGCCAAATTATTTCTAGCAGGCACCCAGTGACTTTAGAATGCAAGAGTACCACCAAGGAAAGCTGTTGGTGATATTGCTTGTTATTGGAGTAGAAAGCAAAGTCCAATATGGTGAAGTTAGTTCATGGTGAACTCTGAAGTGTCATTCTCTGTGTTTGTGCCTTGGGAGCATGTGTTCCTCTTGCTTTTCAACCATCCAATTGCTTTAGTATCCTCAAGGAAAGTATTAAAATAGTTACTTTATAAAACTAGCATTATTTATTGTTTTGAATTGAGCCTGCAAGCTGCCAGTTAAACGTCACTTCCATAAATACTATGCTACCATGCCGCCCCAATTTGTGTAAACATCTAAATAGGCCGAAAGGATTTTTGCTTTTGACATGTTTAAATGATTCATTTGAATCATAATAATGGTTTTGTATAATAATAATAATAATAATGATAGCTTTTGTTTTTATTTATTTATTTATTTATTTATTTATTATTATTGTTATTATTATTATTATTATTAATAATAATAATAATAATAATAATAATAATCATCATCATCATCATAATAATCATAATAATCATAATAATAATGGTAACTATGAGTATCATTGGTCATACATTTCAGTGACTTTATTTATTTATTTTTTTACAAAGAATGATATACTGTTATATTAAGTTGAGCTAAGTGAAGCTAAGCCCTGGTAAAGAATACATTCTACGGAAAAAGGTTGGACATGCCCAGGTACATAAATACTTTCTATATACATTTACAAAAATGCATCAGGGTCATTGTCTTTGGGCAGAGGTTCTTAACCCTGTTCCTGGAGATCTATGGTACTATAGTTTTCACTCCAACTATGGACCCCCCTTTCACTCCAACCCTTCAACGTTTGTAAACAGTAATGACGTAACAACGATGCTTGCACATTCTGCACATCAGATCAATGTTGGAAAGCTATCTGAGTGATTATGTGTTACAGCTAAATTCAGGCTAGTTATCATAGTAAACTTACCGTAATAACAAAGTCATACGTTGCTAAAATGTGCTCATGTTTTTGATCATGTGAAGGCTTCTATCACAAAGCACACCTCATTTAACACCTAGTGATCTCGGTGACATGCTAATTAGTAAAATAAGGTGTGCCAAATCAGTGTTGGAATGAAAATCAACAGGACAGTTGTCAAAATGCCTTTTAAAACAATTTAGAATGTTTATTTGTGGGGCATCTTTACATCACATAACAAAAGATACTGTTTGTGAATAATGGGATGCATACTCCCCTTGTTTAGTAACTATCAGTCAGATTTAATTTCATCTAAGGCCCTGGAGATAAAGAGATTTTGCAGTGAAATTGAAATTCCCTTATGATTGATGTTCTTTAGCTTGTCTGGCGAACATGGCATAATTCACATTAAGGCAAATGGAGGAAGATCATTCACAGTAAACCAAATGATTAGTTGAGACAACAGTATGATCACTATATACCTGCATACAATTTTTCTGGCAGAATAATTATGAAGCTCTGAATGGCTTCCTGAGGAAAGTTTGCTGCAACAATTCTAATGGAATATGTGAGACCCATTCTGTCGATGGTAAAATGTCATTGACATGACTTGGTGGTCTATGGGAGGTCAGTTGAGCTCCTACACAGTGCAGTCAGAACACATGAATATTGTGAAAAGTGTTATGCCCCTATGTTCAATTTATATGACATAAGACAATATTGCACAACTGGAATAACACACGGAAGACCATTTCAGGTAAATGTTCTTTTTTCATACCAAGATACTATGGTAAAAATGAATTAGAAGTTAGAAGAGTTAGAAGTATGTAAATCTGAAATTTAGCAGTCTGGTTCAAAATGTCCCATTTTAAAGTGAAAAAGTCACATTCAAAATGACAGCAGGAAATCGAATTTTTTTAAAATTTGGATGCCATGACTGTCCATTGTATCTCATAGTCCATCATTTTAATCAGTGAAGTATTATTCACAAGAAAGAAAGAGGTCTTCCAAAAATGTTATTTCTAAAAGCTGGATTTGGCCAGGAAATGTATTAAGAATTGTGGCTTTGTAGGTTTATTTTACAGTAAACTGATACATTTGTGGAAGACCACTAAACCTTAATTTAAGCTTTAAGCCATTTATATGTTGTGTGTGTGTCTGGTGGTGCATATGACCGGGAAGTAACCATATGCAAAACAGTTGTAAAAAAATAAAAATCATCCTTTTGTCATACAGTGATGTCACATACATTTCTTAAATACAGTTTGTTGTGCTGCTCCAATCATGAATTGAGATAAGCGCATTAATATTCGTGAAGGATCTTTGGAATCGTATGTTATTCGTGTTCTGTTGACACACTTAGATCAGTCTTGGTAGAGTACAGGGAATTCACTGTATTGCGAGGTTTGGGCCTTACTGATTTACCCCCCCCCCCCCCATTACTTTAGCTTGGTGGTTAACATTATAATTTATTTTATTAGATCACTGCTTTATGATGTATATTTGTATATTTAATGAGCATCTGGATCTCTCAGGCTTTCACATCTGGCCCATTGGTATAGGCTTGCACTTTAGATGAACTGACCACATCTGTTTGCCAGGCTGCCACCTATGAGGGTGTGTTACACCTTCAGTTTCCACGGAAGGCCACACTGGTGGTCATTCAAGAGTGGTCATCTCTATCCCATCACCTGGAGTCATATTTCATGTTGTTTGTTCTCTGTATGGCTAGTGGTGACACACCCAGGTGTGTGCCAACATAGAACTAGGTTTACGGGAACAACAAGCTGTAATGGGAGGTTTGCTTTTACTGGAATATCTTACTGATTACTGTAATACTGAAATGTAACTTTTCACGTTTCAAGGTCCAAAATCCGTAGTTACATCTCATCAGATTAGGTGCACCTAACGATAATATAAACCTATTTGAATAAGGGGTTCCTGCTTGCTCTGATAGTTAAGGTTTAGTTCATACTCAATGCCACTTGAGTGGTATACCTGCAAACTGTTCAATGCACAAATGTACACACCTTGCATAACCTGTTAATGTGGGCATATGACTGATATGAAATATTTGTGCCTTGCCCTCGAGTTTTCTCAGTATAGCCAATATTATGCTTGTTACTCCTATCTGCTTCTTCTGGTTTTTCTTTCATTCTTTTTTCTGTTTTTAAACAAAGGGAACATGCCTTTTATACAAGTGGCCTTCAGAGCTATGTATAATTTTGTTCATTGCAATTTTTAAATGGTACTTGGAATTTATATTCTGGATCAGACAAGTTTTAATATTTTCCTTTCATGATATAATATGCAAATTGTATTCTTACTTGATTTTTATGTTTGGTCTTTACAACTGCACCAGTTATTAATAAAGAGATGTTAAAATGCTATTCTGATTTGTGGGTCATATCAACCCAGCCTACCACTGTCTATTTAAAGTTTTGATAATCATAATAATGATACAGTTGATAATCATACTTCTCACAATATTGAATCAACAGATGTGTCAAAGTAGGTCCATTTGTGTTTTTCTCTTGGATTTTTTGAGGAAATTGTGAAAAGTGTTAGATAGCAGTAATTTAATTTTCCAATAGGACACCAAATGCAATGTACTTGCATTTAACTTGATCTTAGACAATCATGAAAAGCCCCTTTCCCTGAGGCCAGTGGTCATTACCAGCTTTAGACTTACATGTACATATAAGAGTACAATTTAATTTCCTACAATCACACCTGCTTTCCTCTGATCGAGCTATTCCGAGACACTGGATTGGAATTTCTAGGCTATCCTCCCCTTCTCACAAATTATCACTTTCATAAAGCAGACCCACTGAGATCAGCTTTAGAAATTCCTCCAAAAAATATCCAAGAGTAAACCAGAGCAGGACGAAAGGACATGCAGGTAAAGTTACAGATCCAAAGTGTTCTAAGATCCGAGTGGCCTTTCAAAGCCAGCCAAAACCATTGAAATCATTATTTTATTCTGACAGTCCAGCTCTGACACTTCACTAACAAACTGTGCAGACCCTTTCACTCAACACCCATTTCCCTATTATTATGATTAATACAACTGGACTCCTAACTCACAAAAGGTATCACTATAAATCCGCACATACCAACATGTACATTCTGTGTTTCTAAGTTGAGTGTTTCCTAAGTTTGAGTGTTGAGTGTTGAGAATCTATCTATCTATCTATCTATTTCCTGGTTGTGTGTTTCTTGGCCTTAATTTTCAGCTATGGGTACACACACGTGAAAGAAAGTTGATCCTTAAAAAAGTTAATTTGTTAATGTTAAAATGTTAATTTCTTTGTGCATTCATACATAAGTATTCCAGTAAGTGTGGTGTTTGAATGGAACTGTATGTGAGTAATATTTAGCAGCTATTGTCACTTTTTTATTGCATTTTGCACTGAGAAATTAATATTCACTATGCCTCTGAACTTTATTTAAACTTAAACCACTGACAGAAAGTGTGGTGTTTCACTTCAAGTAAAAAACAATGCATTAACTTAAAAAAAAAAATCATTTGACAGTGATGCTTTAAAAAATAGTTTTTCTAGCCATTCTATTGGTCAGTCTGTGAGTGACCCTTTTAAAAGGTGTAGTGCTTTTTACATGCAAATAGTCGTGTCTGTGTATAAAACAGCATTCAGGCAGTGGAGCCTGGTCTCAGTTTCCCTCTGTGAAGTCTTTCCCAGGGCCCCGCTGGTACCTAAATGCCCCAGCCTTATTTCCCACTGCCAGTTAAAGCTTTGCGCCTGTGACTCAGAGTGCCACCACTGTGCCATTAAAGAGACCATTCAGTTTCCTCTGTGAGAATAATTGTGGCCACAGAGTTTCATATAACAAGCCGGCCCGTTATTACGACTATTTAGAAAGTGATTGTGAAAAGCCAATGGGATGAAGACCACACTCAGCACGCCTGCCTATCACAACTCCACGCCGTCTCCAGAGCCCAGTTAAATTAAATTTTCTTCTCCCGGGATTCCCTTCAGGACATTCACAGCCGACGGACAACCAGACGCAGTTACCTGCCTGCCGCTGTGGGTGAAACGGATGCGGACTAAATATCACCTTGCTGTATGCCGCAGCCTCCTGCTCAGCATACTAAGCATTTAAAAAGGTAAGTCCTGTTCATTTATTCCCAAAGTGAAGTATGTGTGGAGGACTGAGTGTTTAGAAATATTGCAGTTCTAAAGCTTCTTGTGGCTTTATATATAGCTACCAACATGTTATGAGTGTACAAAAGATAATTTGTAGACTGAAATGACTAAATGATGTCATGCTTTCAATTAAATGATGTCATGCTTATTTCTGTAAACCAATATATTTATTAATTTATGAATTTATTTAATTCACTCCTCACTCAAACTCACATCTCGCAGTCTACTACTATAGGGTATAAAATAATGACTTTGGTGCCAGTAGGTTGTTTTAAATTATTTCTAGTGAAAGCACAGGGCCATGTTTAAATCAGAGCAGATGGGGGGCAGTAATATAGTGCCGTTGTGGTTCTGAGGGTTTTGTTAATTCACGTGGATACTGATGGTGTCCTCTTAACTAATTGACTATAAAGATAGTGGGAGAAAATGGTACCTTGTTTAACGATTACCTCTTGTGTTATTATATTGAATCCAAGCTTGGGTATTCATATATTCAAACACCAATAAATAATATACAATTTTCATGTTGCCTTCTGTCACAGTTGTCCAGTTTATCCTAATGGCGGACCATGGGGAGTCAAGGAATCACTACTGGTTTTGCTTCAAAGCATGTGCAGTTATTATTCTGCTCATTGTCTTCTACCATACAGGTATTGGGCTGTAGGTGTTTCTCAGCATAATGATTTTCTGCTTTCCCTACTTTACACCAGAATCTGGTCTGGCCCTATGTCTTATTATTATTTATTATGAATACAGTGTTTGATTAAAAAAACAAACAAACATGTTTTTGGATGTAATAATCATTTGTGACAACTCTGACAAAACATGTTAATGTATCTAAGGAGAGTTACTGGGTTTAGCACATTGTACGTCATTTATGATACATGCACATAATGAGACTACTATCCTATGACCAAGAACAAGTCCTAAAAAACCGTTACATGAGCAAGTATGATGTCCTTTTGTTTTCAGTTCTGCAGAATAACTCTTTGAGCACCATGGAAAAGAGAGAACTGCTGATATCAACAGGTACGCAGCAGCATGGGTGTTTTATTCACATTTAACTGTGATTGGTCCAGATTCCTCACATGGTTTTGTTCATCTAATAAGGTAGGGTTTCCCCTGCCCTCCTTTATTTATTTCTAACATAGAACGAGTTAAACTGAATGCTTGGCTTTTTATTCTCGTTTTATAAGTTAAGTGCCACATTACTGAAACAAGCCCATGTGTGTTTCCATGGGAAAAAAGGGCTGGCATATATTATCCATGACCAAAGCATTCCGTTATTTTTAAATTACAATGTGGTTTCTCTTCAAACAAAAGTAATTAAAGAAATATTTCTGGTTATAGTCAACTAATTATTGTACGTAAATTCATGTTTGTTTCATTCTGTCTGCAAAAGACAGCAAAGAGGCAATTCACTCTCTTAAATTGGAGTCCCTGCTGCTTTTTTTGAAATGTATATTAATTATTCATGAATGCATCAAAATAGCATCTTTCGTTCTTTCTTACTTCTCTTTCCTAGAGATCCCAGTAGAATATATAGATCCAACTTCAATTGATCTCACTCCCCTGGTCAACACATTAATTAACTCTACGCAATCAGGTAGGTTGCCAAAATATAATCAGTTATATAAATGCATTAATATGATGAATCTTTAATGTCATGTAGTCAGTATTGAAAATGCAGAATGCCATGAAATCATTTCATAGGCATTCTACCATTTTATAGAGTTTCCTTGTTGAAATCCAGATATCATTTAATCATATTGAACAAACAAGGGTCACTTTGCGCATCAGTACAGTTTAATTTTCCATAAAGGATCAGTTAGCGTTAGGATCTTAGGATCAGTTAACGTAGCAATATATTCATGTAACGTGGAATTATTGAATATTATAATAATATTATAATTATTCATTAAATATTAAATATTAAAAAGTATTTAAAATCCAAAATAACTTACCTATCAACATGTATTTCTGGTTTTGTATCATGAAACTAGTATCTACAAAAAAGTGTGTTTCATAATAATCTTGTGATTTATAATAGACCAAATATAGTCATTTGCATTACAAAATATACTCATGCCTTTTTAAACACTAACAATACATTCAATGAAAAGGGAGATATATTTAGCAGAAGTTCTGAAATGTATCTACGGACATTGCTGTATTTTAATAAACTAAAAAATATTTATTGTCTCTTTCTTAGGGTCACAACAACTCTTCTCCTTATTGAGTGTGACTTCCCACAGTTCCCTGGCTCTTCATAAATTCACTCTACTGGTGTATAACAGTAAGCATCAACCTACACTCTTACTATTTCAGGACATCCTAAATGTCAGATAATTGAGTAAGCTTTACTGGTGAGCAGTGGAGTGAAAAGCACCTGGCATTGCATGTTTGAAGCAGAGTGTGCAGTTTTCTGTGCTCTCTTACTAATAGTGAGTCTTTCAAATGCAATTTGACATCCCATATATGGAAAATATACAGTAGGTGTACAAAGATTCAAGAAATGAGTGTTAACAAATACATATGCATCTGTCTTCCTGTCTCTGTTTTCACCCATCCTTCCTCAATCCCTCTATCACTCCCCCCTCCTCCCCAGAAATGTTATTTTTATGCATTATAAGAAGAATGGAGGAGGAAGTGGAAGGAGAGTGTGTGACTGAGGAGGAATGTCCTAAGAACAAAGTAGATCTTAATTATACAGGTTTTCATGTTTGTCATAGTTTGGCATCCTGTGTCATGTTGTATGTTTCCGTAATAATTTAGATTACAGCTCCCTAATAAGATATAAACTACTCATAATTAGATAGTAACAAAAACTGTTATGTAGCAATATGGCTGCTTTATTTGATCTCACATGTAGTTATGGTGTAACTGTACAAAACGAACAATTAGCTATTGTACCGTTTTTGCCTAATTACCATTGTACTATCACCATTAGAAATTATGAATCATTTTTCATATGTATCTACATGATACCAGATCAGTAAAGTGTAATAATCACTGTAATATATGGAAATAGTTTTAGAAATGAGTGATTTATAGAATATGCTCACTTCAATTTACAGGTCTGGCATATGTACTTATTAACTACCAACATTATTTGTGAACAGGTTGTCTTCATTTTACAGATGCGTTTTCATGTAAATACATATTAAAAATGGTTCATTGTTGGTGATAACTATTGGTATTTCTATGGTAATTAGACACAAACAGTGCAATAACTGATTGATCATTTTGAAAATTTACACCATAACAACATGTAAGATCAAATAATTCACATTCCTGCATAGTTATTTTTCTGTTACTAATTAGAAGTAGTTCATATGTTATAAGGGACCTGTCATTTAAAAAAAAATCTTTTTTAAAAAGAGCTTTGGTCATACTTTGGAATATGCACTCCATGGTTGGATTATCCACAAAAATAAGTATAACTTCTTCTGCTCAGTTTCAGATTTCAGGAACATAGAGACCAAGTCATTTCCAATGAGATTCTGTTACTGTGTAAGCAACAAGACAAATGATCTAACAGGTAAACAGAAGACAGAAATAATGAAAATTATATTAAAGTATAAATCTTATATGACATATTATTGTTTTTAAAATTAATTAAAAATAAGAGACAATGGGAATAATCACATTTTAAATGGTCCAAAATGTGCATTGTTTGATATACCAGAGAAATGAAAAGTCAAGTAAATGCCTCATTTAACAAATGCTTAGAACATCCATCCGAACACTTTTCTACCAAGCACACATCTTCACAAGGTCACCAACATGAAATGTCCCTGAGATTAATTTAAACAAATGTTCTGCACTGCTAGCAATTCAGCTGTCTGATTAACTTCCAGCTTTTAACTCCTCATTAGATTTCACAGCCATATTGCTGGATGTAATGGGAAATTCCACCAGCTACCTTCAAGAAATATTCAAGTCTAGTTCCATATTATCAGGTGAGCAGGTCATGAGCAGCAATCTGTTTAATGGATGAACTTCTGATGAAAATTTAAGGTTTAGTGGACTGGACTAAATTCTATTTTTTAAAGCCTTTCATGTAAGTTCGTCCTTAAAGAAGAGTTTAATTGTTTTTATTGACTGTTGCTTTTTCATTTGAATACAGTGGGCCAGAGTAACAATTCAGAATGCACCTATATCTGCGTAATGGCAGGGAAAACTGGTGAGTGTCACCATGTTACTTACATGTTATCATCATTTTCACTGTGGCAGTAATAAGGAACATACGTACTTCCAAGTGTTTTGGTCGGTAAATACACCCAGTCGTGAGTGCAGGCCATCACACTGCTAATGTGTGTCTGCTAATAGCGGACAGTGACCTACTATTAGTAGACAATGCCTGCTGGCTTTGCTGTGCTTTCGTACTCTGGGCTTTTTTTTGCAGGAGTGCTTTGTTTTACCACGACATCAGTGCCCTCTAGTTGCAGTCTTGGTACCTACAGCATAACAGTTTCGCGGTGGGAGACTTGTCTCTCGGATGACCAGAGCACATGGTGTGGCCTGTGGTGTGGGTCACTGGGTACAGTTGGAGGAACTGTATGGAAGTCTCCCCACCCTCCACCCCCTTGCAAAAATAAATAAATATAATAAAGACCAACTTGCACTGAGGAGATGGAACTCTCTCCTAGTCTTGTATTTTTTTTTCAGCTGGCGCTTCACTATACGGGTAGCATGTGCACTTGTGCTTGATTCATGAACCAAATGCACCACTGTGCCCTATGTGGTTCACTTAGAAGCTTTCAATCACAGTCATTATAATGTCTTTCAATGGCTTGTTTGCTCTATTCTGTCTGAAAAAGGAAAATGGAATAACCAAGGTAAATCAGGCCAAAAGTAGCTCCTCACCTTCAAAAAAAAAAAAAAAAAAACACACAAAAGAACTCAAGTTGCCATTGGACCAGTAATGGGCCCTGATGTTTTCATACGGCAGTTAAATGGTTTTCCTGGATAGTTGTATACGGTGTGTGATGGTGCGAGGAAGGTTTGTAGGTTGGCTTCTTCTTATCAGCCTGCTGTGCTTTTATTGTTCAGACAGAGACCTGTCCCAGCTCTGGGAGATGGAGTCCATCAAGCCTCTTTTTAATCAGACCATTACTGCTGATGTCCACAAAGGTAATTTCACCCTGTCTGCTTCTGCACTGATAACACCCACACACACGCACGCACACACACACACACACACACACACACACACACAGCTCTGCCCTCCAGCATTTTTTTGTTCTACAAGAAATGATGAGAAGAGGGAAATAAGCCTCTTGACATTTAATACTCAGTTTAGGGAACAGATCAAAAGTGGTTACCGCATGATGGGTCTATTCATGTCAAGAAACTTCCTTATCAGTTTCAAAGAATAGTATCTCTCTCATAAAAGGCTGCCTTTAAGAAATAAACAGTGCTGCTTATTCAACTTGCCTCCCTCTCTTCAGGCAATACGTCAATACCAGAGTCACCCATTGGTAAGTATCAAGCTGCTTTGTGCATATGTAAGAACCATCCTTTTACCTTACAATGGTATGTCAGTAAAACATAAGGACATGTATATTGCCTGGCAGTATGGTACCGTGAATAAGAATCTGGGCTTAAAACCACCAGACTGAAATTTCATCTGTGAGTAAAGTGTTTACCTTGAATTGCTAATAGTTAACAGCTGTATAAATGGATATGACCCAACATGGTAAGAAAAAAAAAAAAAAAACAGTAATATGGGAAATATGGATAATATGTTTGCGGACTTCTAAACTGGTTATTGTAATTTAATATGATATCAAGCATATAAAATGCATTTTCTGTTTTTAATATATCTGGTGGAAATTGACATTCATATGTCAAAATAACATCAAGAGACAATTCTTTTATCAGAAGCATTATTCCCACATGGTTACATTATTATCACTGCAATGCAACTTTTACAGAATGCATAATTGCAGAAAATTGACAGAAAACAAAAAATATATGCAGTTATTTAAAAACTGCCACAGTTATCGTTTCATCTTGTCCTTAAAGACTGGCACCGTTTGCCGACAAGTTCAGGCACCATTTCCTCAACTGACATCAGTCAAATACAGACCAGCACAATTCACGGCACTTTGTCCGGTGAGTCACCATGTACAAAATGTCAGCAAATGGAAATGCTTGCTATGTTTACAGTGTGGTGTAAGATGAAGAACACTCAGTGCAGCTCTGCATCAGCCATGGATGATGTTTTAGAGGTTGACTGGAACTCAACAGGGATACCAGAAATTAAACATTAGTCATTTGGCGGCCAATAGGATGAACCATATTATAAAATAGTGCATTTTGTACACTGGCAGTAGTGCATAGGGTGGTGTCCCCTAATTCATGATCCTCAATATTTAATACAACTAAGGACTGCACTGACCTTCTTATTTCCATTTTAAACTCTTTTGAATGCCTTCATTAAACATGGAATGTGAACTGTGTTTAACCTCACAGTAATCGCTTCATTTATTTCATTCACAGTACCAGCAACGACAACCACAACCATCTTAAGAACCACAGCCAGAATGGCGACTCAGTCACCACTCAGAGAGAGGTCAGGTAAGCTGCAGGCCATATTCTAAATGAGTATACCCCTCTTCAATGTCCATGTCATGATTCAAACGTAATGTTATAGCATTACTTGGAAACAGTCTATGCTTATATTGCTCAGAATACTGTCATGTTATTGTGGCCAGTAATTTGAAAATTCAGGTCACAAATTACCCACTGAGTACAGTATTGTATTGTACTCAGTCACCAGATATGTAAGAATTCCACTACTTTCAAGAGATCAGTTGCGTCCAGATGTGAACATAAAGCAATCCTTTCTCCAGAGAGAAGAGGCCGCTATATGATAGATATGTGCCACAATCGGGGAGGATGTGCAATATGACTGGACAGTCATAGCATTATTTTCCTCTGTAACAACCTCTGCATCCATTGTCAAGGCCAAGTGTTTGCATGAAGTAGCATTACACATTAAATCTGTCGTCAGATGCCAAACAGAACACCTTTACTCTGTGCAATATTTTTACCAAAATCAAAAATGCTTTGTCTCCTTAAATTTCCAGAAATATTGTAGTAGCAAGGAGGAAAATCTAGAGTGAGTTCTGGAGTATATTTGGATGTATAATCATGATAAAATGCACTCCATAAATTCAGATAGCACAGACAGACAGCTTCTGTTTCATTGTCCTTGCTGTCTGTTTCATGTGGTTTCCATTTTCTTTGCTATGACACTTTAACACTAGTTAGTCAGATGTAGGCAGTCAATAATAGTTACCACCCCTTTTGAGCTGAAATGTAAGGTGTTTTTTAGATTAGCCTTCTCACTGCTAGTCTAAATATAATGCAGTATCGCTGCAATACATATAATAGGCTGGCTCATTGTAGAAAGGATCCAATGGATTGATACCTGCTAACAGGCCGACAGCTAAGTTCCCATGGCGTCAAGGTAATTGTGACCAATGCCACCCCTGCCCGTCTGCCCAGAGCAGACTCAATTATTGTGGCTTATACGTGTCTAGGCTGTAGGGCCTATCATGCTTTCACAGTCAGCTCTTTGATGCCAGACTATTCTGTGTCCCTGTTCATTTAGCTCCTGGAGTTGTTTTCTCAGTGTGAAACCATGATGTGATTTTTCTTTCAAAAGTCACCCCATGCATTCCATCTTAAAATTAAATGTCACAGGTGGGGAAAAGCATTATGGGAATGGCTGAGAATATGTGCTCCAGCCAGCACACTTTCTCCTAGCACAAATCAAACCCTATCTGTATCATTTGATTTGCAGATGGCTGAAAGCTGCAATTCAATTTCAACCACAGGGAAGAGCAGGAAGGTACAGAGTGATAGTAGCCATGGGAACACACCCGGCCAAAAGCATAGAGATTTCACAGTATGTGAACCCTAAAACCTAATTCTATCCCTAGGAGGTCTCTTAAGGAACTGATTTTACATTAAACCCCTGAGGTCTACTTCATAGCCGGTGATGAAAAAGGGGGGATATGATATTTAAAACAATGGCGTCAGCAACCTGAACACGTACACAACATACATTGTGTTAGGGTACAAATCTTTAGCCATAGATCTAATTAGAAGTCCAGCTTTATTGTTGTAGCTAACTAGCTAGGTGGCAGGCCAGGTTTACTTGACACCTATAGGTTTGTGCCTCATAACAAGGCTAAAAGCAACTTAAAAGTCTATACATTTCTGTAAATCTTTTATTGTGGGAAAACTGACATGCTGCCACTTGGTACACACATATTCATGAGCACGGAAGCAAACATGAGTTTTTTACTGGGGCTCTAATGACTGAAGAAGATGACATTTTAATCCCACCAGACACAGTCTGCAATAATTAATGTGCTGGAGGGAGAATTATCTGACAATCCCCTGAAAAAGACTCTGGACTATCATTCAGATCAGTAAGTTTTTTTTGCAGCAGGCATCATGGAGTTATTGTCACATAGTGCCACAGAGATGTGATTGTAAGAAGCTAGTCAGCATACCTATAAATACTAAGTGATAACACAGCATTAAACAAAAATAATAAAATAAATAAATAAATAATAATAAAAATTGAACCACTGCAAAATATGAGTATTTCTTTTCATTTTCAGCATGGTCAAAAAGCAGCTCCCAAAGTCTGATACTTTTTGTTTATTTCTGGCCAGTAGTTTGTTAACAAGTCAACATCTGAACAATAGCTAAAAAAAAAAGCCCAACATTTTTTATTCTCTCATAAATACATTTGGGACAGTTCATTTCCACCAGCCTTACATGATTTTCATTGTTTAACTTAGTGGTTTCTAGAGGTTTCATTAATTAGATTACAGAGATCTGATTGTCTCCATATCTTCGCATTCTTCGGAGGGGATTCAGTTCTGTTGTTAACTCCGTTGTTGTGTCAATGTAAGTGTTGTAATGGGTTTGTATTTCATACTCGAACAAGCAATGCAACATCCTTATCACCATCATTGCATCTTCTGACTAAAAGGGTCTCAATATCTGTGAGAGCAAACTGGATTCATAGAAACAGAACAAATTATGTTCCATTGGCACATCTAAAGATAAGTTCAATTTCAAGTCTTGTTACACCATACTCAAAGATTTTACTGGTACAAGGGAAGTGCATCTTGATACAGGGGTAGACTGATTGAGGCCATTTTTGGATATGCTATCAATCACCTGAGATAAATCAAAAGGACTGCTACTCTAAATTATTGTGAATATGGACCAGAATGATGGCAAAAAGGACACTGAATTGGTGTTTTCTCCAAATAAATATATATAGTAAGGTTATAAACACAGCTGGCATCATGTGATGCCCGTAGAATGACAACTGCTTACATTTGCATTAAAGGGATAGTGTACTTCCTGGAGATATATATTATATCTAGTATATATTATAGATATATAATATATTATTTCAATTTGTCATGCTCTCGATCGGCCCATACAATTTTTGTTTGCAACAAATATATTTATATTTTTGCATAAGTTTCTGACATTTTGCCCATTTTACACTAGTTGGTATAGAGATATTTGGTGGTATTTGGTACATTTGTGAGTTTGGTCAAACTACCAAGTATTTTGTAAATATTTTTATTTCATAATAAGACAGCTACCGAAAGCTTGTTACAGGTGTTGCATTCAAAAGACATCAAAATCGCATTCCCCATATGGATGGGCTTGTTTTGTATACGTGTTCAAAATAAGAAAGGCTGCCATTTAAAATCAGCTCATTAATCAATACTGTTGCTGCTGTGCTGCTGGCCAGAGATACCATTTTTTTGTCTGCATTTCGTTTATAATAAGTCAATGTGAGTCAAGTGAATTTGTTTTCTAACTTATTATACATTTTTCAATATCATACAAACTATGCGGATGTCAACCCAAATTGATCAATATGCCTGCATTTTAAAAATGCCACGTATTTTTTTTCAAGTGTTTTTCTGCTTTAAAAAATGCAGAATCCTGCATTAATTTGCAAAATGTCATCACGCTCATCAACTACCTTGATACAATCCAGACCAACTGAAAATAGTTATCCTCAGATACGATGTCAGCATGCCAATCGCTCTTTGAGCTCTCAGCCTTGGCTGGTTGCAAGTCATCATCTGTAAATTTGGGCTCTAATAAATACAATTTGGCTATGTAGCTAAAACTCTCTTTTGTTTCAGCTTTCTGTAGGCAGCTTTGCTAATGTTAGGCATGCAACAACAGACACAGGCAGAGCAGTAGGCTACCTTCTGGCCAGATGGCTGCACCTAAACCACGCCCCATTAGTCCTTAAGATTGAGCATCTTGAGTTGCACGAGAATAATTTCCAACACAGTATAAAAATTGATATTCACATATACAAGTTGCTCTGGAGTAAATTTGTGTTAACTGGTGCAGGTGTATTTTGCTGCTGCAGAGAACCCCTGAATGCCCCTATACTAGCCACTGTAAATGGTGTCATTGTACACAAAAACTGGTGGGGCCAATTGAAAACACACCCTAAAACTGAAATAATATCAACTACTCTCACTAATAATATCAGTAACTAACATTTTCAGGCAGCCTGACTCAAAGAAGGATCCAACTTGATCATATCCTTGCCATTCACGAGCACTGCGTAGCTGTTACATACAAAATTAGCACTAGATGGCAGCAGCGTCTTACCGTTTTTATTTTTTATTATATAATTTTTTTTTGTATGACAGATTTCCGTAACAAGAAGAATTATTTATATCTCTAGTTTTATGGTATGAAAATTCATTGATATTTTCCCATGAATATACTTCCATACCTGTTTTCCATTTTAATTAACCTGCACATTTTTTGAAGTGTGCACTTTATATCCTTGAAATTCTCAGGGGTTACGCTGTGACTTTAAGTGCAATGGTGTTTTATTTCTAGATGGTAATCATATTGCCATGCACCTGTTATCTTGTGAATGTTATCAAAATGAACAGGCTCTCTAGAAGATTGTGGTCTATGTAAGAAAAACTGAAGGAAACAGAACTGCAGAATTGAAAGATAAAAAAAGACCAGTTATTTATTTGTGAATAATGCACATTGAGAACAGACAGGAAAGCATTTCTTTGGCTTAAAATTGTCTTTTAGCTCGAAGTCAATAGCAAGGCTTATCAGAAAAGTTTTATTATCTTCTTGGTTAAATGCACAATGCTTGCACTTTGACAAATGTCTGGCCAAATAGATTGAAATTTTAAAATATTATTAACATCAGGGTTGAGGTAAATTTCATTTTGATTCAGTCAATTCATGGAATGGATGTTATCCAACCCCGATATTAATATAATAATCTATCAATAGCTTTGGTCAGATAATTGTTTAGACAAGTTGTATTATATGCCGTATATTGTACGAGGAAGTACATAAAAGCATGCTGTTGGCCAAAAGGAGCAGCTACTTTCTTCAACATACACTACTTACAGCCTGCAGAACCCTTGAATACGTGAGTCAGAGAGTGCCATTGGAGCTGAGTTGTATCTCTTCGCAGGTTGTCCGCGGAAGAGGCCAGGGCTAATGCACGTGGGCGGAGAGGACGGAGAGCTTGTTTCAGCCACCTCCTCCACCAGCACTACCGCTGTCAGTGCGCAGAAGCTGCAGTCCTGCTTGCTGGAGCTTTGCAAATTCTTCTCGCGGTGCCTCTGCCGTACCTACACCAAAGCCAGGACGAAAAGGCAGGTTGGACACCATCGCATTCGTGTCATCGCCACCCTTCACACACCAGCGCGTAAATGTATTTGACATAAGGGACCGATGTACTGGAATAGCCTGGTTTCCCACACAAGGCTGATAATTGGAATACCAGGGTTTCTGCTTGATTTGAAAGCCTAGAATATATCCCATAGCAGTGTACTTGGAATAGCTGGGCTTAAAGACAAATCCAGACAGCATTTTGGCCTAAGATTAAATTGTATTTTTCATAAGCTGACATATAGATTGAAACATCATGTTGGCAGGCTCTCAATATACAAATATGCCATTATAGGATTGGTGCAAGACGTCACTGTACAGCATAAAATAGGTAATTACTGGATTCCCCTGAATGGTCAGAGATTTTTCATATCTTACAACCTTATATGTAAAAACAGGGAGAAGACAATGATTTCATTTAATTAATATGTAACAGCATTCATTTCAATATTCTTTCAGTTCCTAATTGTGTATTTCCTTGTGTTTATGAGAAATGAGATCACTAGACCTAACATGTAGCAAAGAAGAAGTGATATGATAGAAGTTGCATTTGTGTGTTACAGGTACTGCGTGGATACCCATCCCTGGTATGTGAAATACACCCCAGAAATATGCAGGAGATTTAAAAGAATCGCTTATTCTAAAAGTAAGTGGTGAGTGATTGGTCTTGTCAGAGCCAATCTGTGTCCACAACCTGTTGGACTTTGTGGCTGCTGGCAGCTTGAGCCTTATAAACACTCAAGCTGGTTAAACTAATATTTGTGATGCACATTTAAATAGAAGTTGAGAAAAAACATGTTCCACAAAGTATAATTTCATTTATTTCTCATTTGTCACCACAGAATACAAGTGTATTGTTCCCATGCATTAATTGGTCATGCTTAATGCTTAAAAGGCAAAGCAATTAGCATGGGTTCATATGACACTGCCAGACTCTGCTGTTCATGTCAGATGCTAAAATCACTGATCACTGATCAGAAGCCAATCTCATTAACCAACAGCAGCCATGCTGTGGCCTTAGGGAACCAGCTTGATGCACTAAAAATAGGAAAACAAATGACAGGGGCTCTTGGTTTTTCATTACAGATACAATTAAGGCAGCCATTTTTTGTGCTATATGGAAATACGAGTGGTGGCCTACCTATGTAGCGCCGTTCGACTGGGCAGCCTTGAATGGACTTAATTGGTGGTTGTGAAGGCCAGAGCTTCATGAGCAGTAATGGAGAGAGATGTTATGTGCACATGAATTAATCAGTCTGTTCTCCTCACCTTCCTTCCGTCCTGTTCATCTCATGCTCAATGTCCTCTTCAGTCTCTTCAGTGTGCCTGTGCTGTGCTCAGTACTCTGTTGTTTACCCTTTTCTCTCTCTCTTTGTACACATACTGCTGCTCTTGATAAACCTGAACACATCAATATCTTGGAATTATAGGATGCGATCAGCCCACAGCACAATTTTGAGATGTCATGCTTCAGAATTTTGAAGTCCAAATTCAAATCTTAAAAAAGTAACATCCAATGTTTAACTTGGTTGTTGCATAGCAAAATATCTCCTTTAATATAAACAATACCTATTTAAATTGCTGCAATTCTGAAAATGTTAGATAAATAATAACACTTTAATCCTGAACTGTACATCATGAGGGGGCTTCTGTGGAATTACCTGAGTTGAGTTTACTAAGAAGGCTCAAGAAGTCTGACATGGAATCAGGATTCCTAGGAAATGTGTCACCTTCTACAAGCTCACTCGTAAGTGCTCAGAGGACCAATTACTCTGCCTAAACCTGACACTCTACACAATTAAGGTGCCAAGATGGAGTACCATTTCGGAATGCGTGTGCAGAATTTCAACTCAAGAATCGGAGCAATATGACATCAAACCCATTACTGGTTGTAACTGCCTGTTAAGTGAACTCAAACATGACTAAACTAGTATGTTTGTACAAGCCTTTATTTTCTTTCATTATGACAATCGTTTTCTCTGTTGTTTTTAGTGGGTTTTGGGTATTACAGTACATGAATGTTACTTGTTCTAAACCCTTCTACAATTGTGCTAATGTTTAAGTTATTCAATTTGTGAGACCTGATCTTAGACTACGTATTTCGTCAGACAGTATGTACCTTGTTGCTCAGGTTGTGTGTTTTTTCTTTAATTGCTGTATATACAGCACAATGAACTTGTCACATTATTGTGTTGTACAGTGTTGAAAACTTGATCTTATGATGCATTATGTTATTCCTCCATGCAGACCTGAAGCAGAAGTGCCTGGCCAGAATGTGCACCAAGCTGTGATGCGCCAAACAAAGTTCTATTTTCCGCGGAACATCCCTCTGAACTTCCAGATGCCACACTCACTGTTTGCCTTTATAAGCATGCTGTTCAATTCCATGTTCATTCGCGACTAGTTTCCTTGCTTTCGACCTAAGGTTTTCATAAAAAGAAAAGCATACTGCTGGACATATGCTTTTTTTATAATGGGGATTACGTCTCGTCATCTTTCTGAAAATAAGTGCATTTCAATAAACAATATGGACGCAAGCATTTGTATTGCAGCATGATCACTGAGATTAAAAGTTAATGAGTTAAAGATTTTCCAACCATCAGACATTACAGATTCTCCTGATAGTTCTTTGGTACCAAAGACTTAATTGCCTAAAATTAGACTCAATTAAAAAAGTGTCATGACTAATGGCTATGGCAGTGAAATGCCTCACCACAAAATGCTGATTTATCTAGCTAACAATCCCTGCTTCCCACTTCCCAGCGCTATAACCTCACCAATGGAATCAAACCCAACTATTCACTCAGTTTATGCTTTTGGTATTTTCAAAGAAACACTTCTGCTGCTTTGAAATGGCTTTTTGTAAGGCAATGAAAAATACAATGAAAGCATGAATTAGATTCAGTTTATAGGTACACAATTATCATAGCATCTTATGACATTGGTTGCCCTGAAGCTATAATCTAGATTGTATGGCGAGTTATGATGTGTGCAAAATCTTATTTTAATAATTTTGCATGCATCTGCCGCCTGATATATTGCATATACAGTGAGCTCCATAATGTTTGGGACAAAGACATGTTTTTCTTGATTTGGGTCTTTACTCCACTGTTTCATAAATGTAATCAAACAGTTCACATGTGGTTCAAATTCAGATTCTCAGCTTTTCTTTCAACATGTTTTCAGCACTTCAGCCAGGCAAATCATGACTGTGATATTTCATTGTTTGTGTTTCGAGCAACATGTTTGCCTCTTCCAAAACATCACTCCAAAGGACTTTCCAATAGTCCATAGTTACCAGATTGAAGGCAACATGTAGAAAAATGACAGATGTGCCATTGATGCTGCTGCTTCACACGCCATTGGTTGGACACCGCACCGCAAACAGGCCGTCACGGAATACCGGTTGCCATGACAAGCTTCAGCAATAGGTCATGCTGTCCACCTGCCGCAAACAAAGTGGAATTATGTGGACGGCCCCTTGTTCTGTGCTTTGGGGAGTGAAAAGGCAGCCTTGCTTCATTGAGGTCACATTGTTTCAGCGAGACCGGTTCAGGATATGAAGACAGGACAAGGTTAAGCCTCAGAGATGCCCGTGGGTCTGCGGTTTCCGTAGACTCTTTTGTTGCTCGAACAGGTGTCGGTTACAGTGGAGGAGAACGCCAGTCTCTCGTCTGTGCGACAGTGTGTGGAGCGGTTGTTCCTCTGAGAACCGATAGTTACTGCGGGCAGCAGTGCATGAACCTCGGTCCCTCTGTGATCTGCCCTTGAATACCAGAGCCTGTCAAAGCCTTGCTTCCACATCAGGGGCATCCAATGAGGCTTTTAAATATTGATACCTCCTGGCATCTATTGCTTCTTTGTTAAGCATGGTGCTACAGGCATGTCTTGAACTGTCACATGGCTTCAAGCTGCATTATAAACAGCCTGCAGAGCAAAAAAAATTGCATTAGAACTTATAATGAGCTAAGGTGAACACGTGGATCTGGATGACAAAAAGGTAAGTTTGATTTGATCATATATACAGAATGCAACTGGTCAAAATTCAGACTGCCATTTCCATTAAAGGTTAATTTACATATGACCTTCCAGTGCCTTCCATTTGCAATGTCACTTACATATGTGTAGCGCAAAGTGGCAGTTTACTCCTATTTTTTTGGTAAGTTTTCTCTTACACGGTGTTATTTGGCACATCTTAGTTTTTATTTAGAAATGTTTTCGTTGGAGAAATTTTAACATTAGCCTATATGGACTGGAACTTTTAAGTTTTCACTGCAAGCATGAAACTATTACTTGCTGCAGGTGGGTATTGGCAAGTGTGGAACTTTTGAAATGCAGTATTAGGAAATATAAAATTGGCAGCTATTTCACTAAGTTCATTAATCTACAAAAGCCCATTTTCCCGCCAGCTACTCTTCAGAGCCAGAAAGATCATGTCCCATTAAAAAAAAAAAAAACTATTTAATTTACTTATTTTTATATTGCAACTTCATGGTAGCAGTGAGGATAAATGGTGGTTATGAAATGGAAGCTTTGATCTGGTGCGTCATCACGGGATTGGATGTGTGAGAAGCATGCTGAAAGTCTAGACGGTCCACTCGTTCTATTTCGACTCCTGTCCGAGCTTTTACGGAACCCAATGAGTGGGATGACGCACGTTACGAGCCAAAATGAGAGGAATTTACTATGAGGAGGTTTTCAGGGCTGTTTTGATGCAAATAAGAATTCACAATGAAGGAGAGTGTGTTTAATTAAGGTGTCAGACATAAGAATTAATAATCGTGATTGCTTGTTTTGAAAATCTAATTTACCACTTGGTATTTCTATTTAAAATCTCTTTAATAATGATAATTCCAAGCATTGGTAACTGATATACTGCTATGTATCACTGTTTTGCCAAAACATATGTGAGAATACACTGTACCATTGAAAGAAGCATTAGACAGTACCATTCAAACTAACAAAAGACTTTACAGGTTTGGTAATATGCCTATAAAAATACACAATGTACAGAGGTTGAAACACAGGATTATTTTTTGTGAATTATTAACTCATAAAATAGTTTTGTTCATACAAAAGAATTGAAATGTAGTCACATTCATTCTGTCAGAGTAATGTCTTTTTTACTTCAGTTTCAATAATACGATTTACTTCCTGATGGCTCATAAAGGAATTGTGTTTTCATATTTTGTTTCCTCATCTCCTACAGAAAATCATGCTGCTAATATCACTTTTAATAGTATCTCAAATTCAAAATGGTAAGTTAAAGTCCTGCTGAAATGCAATCTTTGAGAAAAAACACACACACACACACACACACACACACACACACACGCATATACACGCACACACACACACATACAAAGCACAGTTTGACTTCGCTCAGTTGAATCACATTAAGCAGGACACATTACCACTGTCTGGAGGGGGTCCACAGGGAAATATAGAGACCATTTAAAGTTCTGGATTTGTGCAAATGGCTTTGTGAACTGTTGAACAACAAATGAAAAGAAACTTTGATTTTCAGTCACAACCCTTTGCTTTTGTATTATGAAAGTAGTATGAAAAGGATTGCCTTATTAAATGTATTGTACAAGCATAAGATCTAAATTTTAAACTTGATTAAATATAAACTCTATCTCCCACATCCTGTATTAACAGATTTAAACACCGTCAAATGGCATATTCTTAAGTGCAAATGATCAGGCCATCAAAGGACAATATGAATGGCCTAATTATTTGGACTAGACTCTCTTTTTATGATTCAAACCATTTGCTAGTTAAAAGGGAAATGATTTGGTCCTCAATATGTAAAGTGCATTGTTAAAACAGTGCAGCTTGTGATGTAAGTGTTTACTTGTTAAAGCCAGTTTTGACTCATTAATCTTTGTTAACATAAATATCTGTCTTAAGTTCTTGCCAGCAATTTCACCTCCTGCCCAGAAACAGCTGGCTTGGAGGCAGCACGTCTTATTGGTGAGGTTTTTACGCTGAAATTTTAACTTACCAGACACTTATTTATTTACTTAAATGTATCAAAAGAATTAACGCGAAAATAATAGTTAAATATTATTTCCTGCTGTGTTTCACGATCCAAGGAAACAAGACTGATTCAGACGCAAATTTATTCACTTTTATACATGATAGATTTTAACTGATGGCTACTGGTTAAGTTATTGTCATGCTGTCATATGTTTAATTGCCATGACTATTTGAAGGTCTATACAGTTGAATAGTATAGTCAGGTAAACTCAGATTTCTGTGCGATGTACTGTTCTGCCAGAATGCTAAAATTAAGATTTAATTTGGTGATTCATATGCAGCACTGGTTATGGCAATTATAAAAAGCTTGATTAACTACTATAATTGTTTTACCTTTCCTGACCTCAAGCGAATTTAATGTCATTTTTTTCCCCAATAGACTGCCTGGGCGTGCGCTTCACGTGGCTCCAGACGCTGCTGGATAATTTCCCGTCCCTTTTCAACTTTGCACTGAAGCTGCAGTGTGCCACACACCTGTGTCCTCGTGACCTGGAGGATTATGGGTGTTCCTGTAGATACGAGGAGGGGGCCGGGCCAGTTGATGACATGGACAGGTAAGGAAAATATTTCTTTTTTTGTAAAATCATGAATCTGTTGACTAGTCAGGACAAACATTCCCACATTAAAAATATTATGCTGACATATATTTGAAGTGTTTCATGTTAGACGTTTATACCTAAAGTACAGCCAAATTGAAGTTCATATGATTATACTTCAAGTATGCTGCAGTATATTTTCAGAAATATGAGCTGTACACCCCAGTTCATGCTGTCCTTGTCTTCAAATAATTTCTGCAAGAGTTTTTTTTCTGCTGTTTTTGTTCCATATACATATTTGTCAACTACATTTTGCCAAGCTGTGTGTGAGAATTTAAATAGTTATTTGTTTTAAAGATAAAGGGATGTCAAAGGGACAAATGGCCTTGCAATGACATTCAGTTGTGGACATGATGTAAATTCAAAACCCTCACATTTTAATCTTAATATCAATAACGAGCGGTGTCACTGTTCAAAAGGCACTGTTATTCATCCCTTTGTAATACCCAGCATTTACAATAAAAAGATCATTGTTCCTTGCGTCCTGAAGCTGCTGTTTCCAGCACAGAGCCTGCTACAGAGATGCAGCCTCAAAGCACTGCAGACTGGAACCAGGGAGGCTTTCACTGAGCTCAACCTGTACTGAAGTCAACACCACCTGTGGTAACATACTAGGACATGTGCCCTGCTGTGCTGTCATGGTTACATGGGCTTCAGTGCATATTCACCTGCAAGTAACTGCAAGGAAACTGCAAGTAGTGTCTACTAGGCAAATAATGCAAAATGTAAAATGAAAAAGATTTTTGTGAATGTAAGGGTCAAACACAACTCTTTCAAGTCTGATAATGAGTTGATAATGCCTCAGTCATGCTTTACAACTGTAAATATGCTTCTACAGTCTTTGTCAATAAGATTTAAGAGGTGATAAAATATGTGCATATATGAAAAGCAACAGTAGACCAGGCTCATTCATGTCTGGTTAATCCATTTAGAGTTTTTTCATCTTACAGATATGCCTGACTTCTGTGAGCAGCTGTACTGTACATGTGACAGGGCAGCCATTGACTGCATGGCTTACTCCACGTACAACCCTGAATTCAGGGATCTGGATAGCTATTTCTGCCTACTGGCCTCAGCAACAGGTAGCTAGCTACTGATACACAATGTATAAAGTGTGTGAGAATCTGGACTTTGTCTCTGATTCAAACAACAGTGTACAGTGTGTTTTATTTTGAACAATGTAAGTTATGTTTCCTTTCTATATTTTCAATATTGTACTGTGTGACTGGTCATCGCATGGTGAGATAAATGCAATAACAGACTTGCTCAAATGTGGGGTACAAACATTAACAAAACAGAAAATAAGATGGCGATTAGCTTACTGGTCATTTAATGTGTGTTTGTGCAATGATCCTTTCCCTCACTGTTGCTATGCAACAATTCACAAATGTGAAATGAAAGAACTAAGAGAAAGAGCGAGTACAATAATTATCATGTGCCCTTATGTCATATCAGGAGTACAGAAATAGTACTTACTCATAAAGCATCTCACAAGAAAGAGTTCTGATCTTGTTACTGAAACTCAAGGAGAAAGCGCTTCATTAGATTCAGCATGGAGAATGCTCTCTGCTGAGAGAAATATATGGTTATAAATGTCATTATAAAAATAATAACTGTCATTTCTCATGTCTCACAGTTTTACCAGACAACAACACTACAGTTGGAAATACCTTTTATGGAACAGGTAGGAAACTTCAGCAAAGGTGCCAGGTGACCACATGAGTCACAGTTTCTATCCTGGAAAAGCCAATTAAATGAGTGACCTTTACAATCGTCTGTGCACACCCACACATGTCAAAGGAAGAGAATGCCAAGACTACTGCATCTTTTACTTGACCACTTTGTGCTAAATATAGAGGACATATTTTTCAGCATGCACTACTAATGCCAGAGCTGCAACATTTTGATTTTAATGGACAGCTTGTGATGTAAGTATAAGATGTATACAGACAATATGACAATTTCAGACCTCAGAAGTTTCCCAAATAAACTTTTTTGCAGATAAGATATCACATGAAGAGAGACCACATTATACCAAAATAAATTATGTACACTTCAACATCATGATGGAATATTAGCGTATCAATTTTTGACACCATAAGATACACATAAATTGTTAGGCTCATGACTCATTATTATTAGTTCACAAGAATGTATTCTAGAAAAATCCACTCTGCTAAATCCAAGGTACTGACAAGGGAGCAGCCAGTTAACAGTCCTGTAATTTGATTCCTGGTAATTACCACTTTCTGCAGAAGGATAAGCTTGAAACAAGTCAGAATGGCATTACACATTCTTCTGAATTTCGTTTTATCGTGAGAAAGCATGTTTAATGTCAAATTAGCATCAACTTGAATAAATGTGTTATTGAATAAAGACATTAATGTGCATAGTTATTCTATTCTTATGTAATTTTAATAACTGTTTGATAATGACAAGCGGTCTGTATATGATATCAAGTAAAAGGGAAACCCACTGAACATTTGTTAATGAATTCACTTGATATTTCTGCGATATAATCAAATAATAATTGATTTTCAGCACTAGCTTGGAATGTTCATAACGTTGTTACTATAAAAGAATAGCACAGATGAAATGCATGAAATTTACATATATAAAATAAAATATAGTTGATATATTTTCAAACATGCAAAAATTGTTTAACATATATTGAGACAATTGTACAGTAGATTTTATATTTACACGTATTCTTTATATTTTATGTCTATATTTTCAAAAGTTCTGCTTTTGTGTTCCGTTCTACAGAAGGAAATGTATGTAATTTTTTCTGCCATAACCGTAGATCCACTTTCACTTGAAAATGATTCATTGAGTAATGGAACAGTAGCCATGGATACAGAATGGAATGGCATATCCCTATCACCCAATATTTCTATGGGTACTGCTACAGAAGGTAAATCATGATCATCCTGAATGCAACTTGGACATAAGTAGAGATATCGTCTACATTCACATATTCTACTAGCTGTGCAAACGAACATTAAATTGAACTAATGGTGCTTTGAAAGTCTCATTGGTCGGATGTTTCTTCCATTTGCAGGGCAAGGCAAAACAGAAACAGTCACTGAAAATATTGAAACAGAGGTAGAGATAACGGATGTGACTGAAGTGACAACGTTGGAGGGAGAAAGAGTGGGTGTAACAGAGGAGACAGAGGTAGAGGGAGTAAGAGTTGGTGTAACGGAGGAGACAGAGATAGAGGAAGAAAGAATGGGTGTGACTGAAGAAACAGAGATAGAGGAAGAAGGAGTTGGTGTGACTGAAGAGACAGAGATAGAGGAAGAAGGAGTTGGTGTGACTGAAGAGACAGAGGTGGAGACAAAGACAGAGAAACCTGACATGACACGGTCTCCCCATCGCCCAGTGCCATTTTCCCCAGAAGGTGAGAACATTCCTCACATCCAAAGATTTCAGGGAGATATAAAAGACATTTTACTCATTTTTTGGATTTCTGCTGACTGCTTGAGTCATTTTACAATATTGTAACACTCTTATAACAAGGAACGAGAGGGTTTTAACAGAAAGACAGCTCACAGGAGATTAAGTATGTATAAACAATGGCACATTATAGTGTATAACCTTCTCAGCAGTAAATATAAAATTGTATAACAAGAAACTGCTATGAGTTTTGGAATAAATTATTTTGATTTATTAACAGGATCTAATTGAACCGACAGCAGTCATAACTGCGTAAAGTAACATTTAGGCCCAGTATATACCGATATGTTATCCATGAATCTTTATTTATTTGTCAGTAAGAATATGACATGCAATATTTGTATATTCGATAGTTAATCTTGTTGATTTATTATACAGATTACAATACAGGCAGCCATCATTACCATGGCAACTGCATTGAGGTGTGTTTTCTTTGCCTGGCAGTTGTGAATATCCCTGTAACCAAACCCAGAGCTTCTATGACTGAGACTACAGAAGGCACCCAGACAATTGGGTTTACCCATGATTCTATGGAGATGGAGGAGTCTTCCTTGGAAGGTGAGTACATCATCTCATCAATGTTTTTTATCATCATTAAAAAAAGAAGAAAAAAAAACATAAAAAATACTGCTGGTGAAACAAACCCTGCTTTTAGACATGTTTTAATGTTTAGTAGGGTATGTTCTCACATTTAATTTATACCCTTGTCTCATACAGCATGAATTAATAATGTATCTTCTAATAATTGACTCCAACCACACATATACTTGCATTGTGCAGGGAGATTGTATTAGAAAACATTTAAGATCTGTGTAGGGAAGTATATCCTATTTTTGTCTTGGACACAGCCAATACATACAACTGTGGCAATAGAGCCTACACTGTTCTGGTGAGTTCCAATACCTCCTGAGCCACTTAGAGACCGAAGTATACAGTCAAATGCAATCAAATCAAAGTGCTGGAGCTCACAGTATCAGGAGCTGTAGCAGCAATTGCTGCTGCAAATAGTCGTCTGCAAGTCTCCCGTGGGCCTCAGGACTAGCCTGAATCACAAAAGCAAGCTTTTACCGAAAGGAAATGTCAGTGGAAACAAGAAATCCATAACATGCCAGAGCTTGTGCCTCTAAGAATAGATTCCTCATTGATTTAGCAACAATGTAAATGTTCACAAGTAACATGGTTTTGGTGTTTTCATCTGTCATTCCTGATGGCCAGTACTTAATAACCACATAACAGAGCAAATGGCTGTAACCATGGAGACAACAGAGACAGAGACCACCCAGATGACACAGTCTTCCCACGAATCAGTTGAGCTGGGGGAGCTTGTCACAGGAGGTGAGAATCTTCACAACATTCTTGCCATCTCATGCCCAAGGGAAACAAGCATTGATCTTATGACAAAACCCATATAGTTGCTTTTATGCCAGGCCAGTGAATAAGAACATGTATAGATAAGTCCTGTACTACCGTAATGGCTGAGGGAGGAGTGAGAATTATTATTATTTTTTTTTTTTTAAAATCACGATTACATACAGTACAGTAATGGCAGAAGATAGCTCTGGTAGACACAGTTTTGGAATATGAGGACTATTATGCCATTTCAATTAAAACGATTACAGCATAAATTCAATATAACAACAATTTGCCTTATCCATACAGTAACTTGAAATGACAGTTTTAAGCAATCCTTCTTTTGTTTGTTATGCAGCATTTCTGGTTAATTTGCTCAAGAATCCCCTTTGTTTACATATTAATAAGTAAAACTTTCCTAAATTCTTTACACAAGGTTAAAGAACAAAGTAGCTAGCAGTTAGATTGAATAAAGACCAGAAGTAACACAACAAAAATCATTCACTTGTGGATGGCATCACCAGGCTCTTCCTATCCATCCTCAGTCAAACTTTCAGGTTACCCTGTCCTGGTAAAATCAGCTATTTTTAGCTTTTAACATGTGCATTTGGAATAGTGGGCAGAACATGAAGGATTATTCCAGAATAGATGATTAAAGAAACATTGCCTCCACTGCATGCAGAAATAAGAGATGAATTTGCAATTCCAAGACAGTGCAGCAGGTGACCTTTTTGCTGTATGATGTTATTGATTGATCCTTGATCCTGATTCAACAGGAATTGCTGTGGTCTTCACCTAGATTCAGTGACATATTGAATATGAATGGGTTGAATATGTATCACTGTTATATCTATGTATATCTATGGCTATTTCCTGTCCTTCTAACATATGAAATTCACTTTTGTCGTGATGTATTGTACAGTATCCAATTTCAGTTGTTTGCTCATGAAGGTCAAGATACTAAGGCATGGTGGCTGCGTTTGATCAAGTATTGTCTATCATCAATACTGCATGTGTCATTTACAGTAATTAAAATGTTATCGGTGCTTATGGTTTCTGTCAGGACAGCAGACAATAATTGCAACGTTGACACCTACGATTGCCAAGTCTACCACAAGAACAACATGGCTGCCCTCACCAACAGTCGACGATGTGTCTGAAGAAACGGAAGTGGAGGAGGAGAAGAAGGAGCCCTGTACAGAGAAAGACACTTTGGACAGCTCACAGGAGAAAGAAACTGAGGGTACCCATCTTGCTCATAATGTTAGAGATTGTCAATTGTATATTTGTTAATGATGTAAAAAAAAAAAAAAAGGAAAAGAAAGGGGGTTGCTGGGGCTCATGGATTAATCCAACAGAGTCAGACTGAATCCAGAGCGTGCCAATGCTGACTGTGGGCAGTCGCTCCTTGGGGCAATTGCATCAGTCACGGTATGGAAGGGCTAGTTTGGTTTGGGGTCCATGTTACCTTGCTAGCACTAGTGGGTGCTCATGGACTGCAGGTCAAAGCAAGTAGTATCTTATTTTTCACCTTCATTGCAGCTTCAGTTTCCTCGCACACAGGCCCAGAACTGGCCCAGGAGACCGTGAGAAGATATTGATCTGCAGATTAGTTTTAAATACAAATCTTTTGAAATGTGTTTTGGTGTATTGATTGCGGTGTGCTTTTCCTGTCCAGAGTTTGAAGTTCCCATGGCAAAAGCAGTGCCGTTATTTGCTTTGTCTCTCCTCGGGATCGATGAAGAGACGCTGGAGCCAGAAATGGAAGGTGAGGGACTTACACTCGCTGACTTCCAACAACACATTTATAAAGAATTTGCATATTTATTGTCATTCTTTCTTGAGAATCTCTAGTTTGAAAATGTTTGAGAGTACATAGAATATTCCCTATTTCTTTGTGTTACATGTAATATAAATTCGATATATCCTTAAAAAATTTCAATAATACTAAACAGGATGTATAGATATAATTCAACCTTGAGTAAATCAGTTGCGTACACTGTAATAACCAAAAAACAAGGATATTTCTCAAAACGTCCACATAAAAAAATGGCAACCTTTTTGGGCAACGGTGACTTACAAATCCAGAAATAAAAATATATATCTACAAAGTGCAGCGGCTGAAAAAGCATATCTGTACATCTCACGACTAAATCTTCACATAATGATTTATGTTATTGTCATGTAATGTGGTACAAAATGTAACCGCTGTTACATCTTCCTGCTTCGGTTATCTGTGTCATCTTGCGGTCAAAATAAGTTAATATAGGCTAACCATCTGTCTCTGTGGTAAATGCCCGCCTCCCCTGGCTCTCATTGGTTGCAGAGTGCAGTCACACATTCACCATGTACAGTGCCAGTGGCAGAGCGCACCGGGAGATGCCCGCCCTGGGCGAGATGCTGCACTGTCTGACGGGGCGCTGCCCGCACGAGTACGAGATGTACGGCTGCTACTGCGGGCAGGAGGGGAGGGGCCAACCGCACGACCAGCTGGACAGGTGAGAAGAGGGTGGGCACACAGTACAAGTATCAGAAATGCTTTCCATATGCCAACTGTCATCAATCGTATACACAAACTCCACAGACTGATTAGGCTTTATTGCTGCCATTTTGTTAAATGCACAATCTCTATTATAACGTTTTAGGACAGCACCAAATAACTAATTATTGAAAGTTGCAGATTTAAGTAGCCGTGGTTTAAGCCTCAATTATTTTACGTTGCAGGCGCTAAGCCAGAAGTGGCTGGAGGCAGCTGATAAGCCCCTGCATGTTTCACTTTGCCATTCAAAATAAAAAAGAAATATAATTGCAATACAAAGTTCACAAAAAGTTAAACTGGACGCTGAAGATAATGTAGATTTTGAAGTGGTGGTAAAAAAATAAATAAAAAAATCAAGTAACAAAAGACCACAAAGCTATACTTTACACGTAAGGTAGACAATGAAGTGGATGAAACAAAATAAGCTGTGCAACTTTTCTGTCAACCTCAACAAAAACCAAATATCAGAAATAAAATAAATGTTCTGATTTTAAATCAACAGTGACCCTTGCCGAGCTTTCTACATCTGACCTCGTCTGCTGATGAAATCATTTTTAGACAATGGCTTGTTTTTGTTGGGACCGATGGAAAAAGTGCAATAGTGTGCAAGTACACATTATGTTACATGTCCATTCTGTCTTACTTCAATGATCATTACAACTCAGAGGATACAGTTAGAGTCTTTGGAATAATTCCTGGAATCTCATTGTATTTCATTTTTACATTCAATTACTTTTGATTCAGTTGCACCCATTACTGATTCTGTCAATGAGTAGCGGCATGAATGTGCATGTGAAGGTCTGCTACAGGAAGTGATATCATCCCTTAGAACTTGGAATGTGAGAACCTAAAAATGTGATTGGGCCCCATAGCAAAATACACAGTTTTTTTTTAAAATCACAGCAAGGCAATCATCTCAAGTGACTGTAATGTCTCTCTGGCTGTGACACAGAGGGGCAATTGTTTGAACACTGCAGTAGGCCAATTATAAGAACACATGTTATATGCAGCACTGTGCAGAATAATTAATGAACCATTTTAAAAAGATCACTGAACATTGATTCAAATTTTGTGTTTTGCAGATGCTGCTTCATTCACCAGTGCTGCCTAGAGCAAGTTAGGATGCTGGGCTGTCGGCAGGAACGCAAGATCTCTGCTCACGTCACCTGTGAGAATGGGAAAGTGCGATGTGAGTAAAGACACCTAGTGGTACAATCCCAGGACAAAAAAAAGGGATACAATAATTACTAGTGGTCATGATAAGTATATATAAGTCAGCTCTTGAAAGGGCCACTGACTTGGTATGTGACTGGTATGGATATGGTCACCTAAATCCACTCCATTTCTACTAAACCACATTCAGTTTCAATCAAAATTAGGCGATAAATACAATACAATAAATTAGCTTTCAAGTTTATGTTATATTTTCTGGAGAGCTTCATTAAATTCCCTTTAAAGAGAATCTCAGATGTTTAAGTTGAGCCCACAAGGCCATGTATGACCTTTGACCCAACAGATATACTTTGTCTCCGATGCTCCCTTCCCTAGGTTATGGTGTCAGTGTCTGTGACAAGCTGCAGTGCGTGTGTGACAAGGCCAGTGCTGAGTGCATGGCAGGTGCCCACTTCAACCACAGCTCCCCTGTGTGGCAGTGCAGCGGGCCGCGGGCCCCCTGTCAACGCAGGCCCGTCGGCGGCCGCCCCCGTCCCAGGCCCCGCCCGCAGCCGCTGGAGTCCAGCGAGGAGAGCCGGCAGCAGGAGGGCGGGGCACCCAGGGTGACCAAGGGCCGCCCGCCACACACGCAGAAAGCGGGCGTAAAGCAGAAGAAACCCAGCGAGGACCTAAGTGAAGAGGATGACTAGCAAAGCAGGGCTACGGCATGGTCTCAACCTGCAACTGCAACCTCTCGGTTCTCTCAGCTCCTTCATAAAGTGCCACAACAGTCCAAAGCTGTATTAATGCAACATTTCAGACATAGTTCAACTACAGTCCAGCAGAATTATTAGAAAACTATAATACACTGTGAAAAATTGCCAATAGAATTACTCAAACTGGGAAACTTTCCTTCATGAAAAAGTGATGTTAATATGCGATATCAAATCTGTAATATGGTGAATATGTTTTAAAGTATACTGCATATAATAATATTATTGACACTTTCATACAATATGTGAAGCTTCCGTCATTTAGTTCATGGTTCATACAAAAACACCCCCATTAGCAATTAAACTTTTCCCTGATAATATGACTTTCATTGAGCTTTGCAATGGAATGTATAATAATCGCATTGTCTTCAAAGGGATATCTTTTTACCGATATGCAGATCAGATGTACATGTGATTCAATGTGCTTACTTCATCCTTGTGTACTGATGCAATTTCATAAAATGTGTTTAAATAAACTGCCATATGAGGGGTACATTTTTGGCTATATTATACATTTTTTTATTATTTTTTATTATTATCAACCATGCTAATTTGCTAATCTATCAAATGCATTGCATTCATCAAAATAACTGCAGTCCCTGTTGCATCAGCTGACTGGCTGGCACTGTGTATTTGATACCCAGCATCTGCTCAGCCAACTGTAGGCACCACAGATGTGTTCTTCATCCTTCAATGCATTTGTTTTGCTTTGGTTTGCATGCAGAACATATTCCCTTTAGGGAAATGAAGGTTTCACACATTTGTTGATCAAAAACGTATATTATTGAGATGCATAAACAATTTTGTTTATATCAAAATTGGCATCATCGTGGTGTTAGCAAACCTCCCACTAGTGAGAAAAATGAATAACAGCTATAGGCCTACATCTTAAAAGGCATTTACTTGCTGACAAACATACTGTATAATACATCTTATGAATTGTTTCCTCAATATTATGAGGATGGTTGGACCATGTGCACCACTTTTAAAAAGAGTCAGGTTATAGGAATTAGCAGTTGAAAACCCTGCGGTTAAGACATTTTGTCAGTTAAGGTTTTTCTGTAGAATTTCTATGGCACTCTCCTCTTTGCTTACATGATTAAACCTGTCAGTATTGTCCTCTCATTTAGATAGTGACAAACCCCTTCTATAATACAGTGATAAGCAATCTTTGTAATCTTTAATTGTTTTGAAATGATGACACATGGAACATTACACAAAAGATTTAAAACTAAAGCAATGCGGGGTTTTTATTTTTAGTTTGCTGTTTTTATCACAATAACCTGGCAAGTAAGAGACGGAAGAGATTAAACATGTTACCTTTTCGCATGCTGTTCCACATGTACCATACATCATGTTTCAACAAGGTTATGTTCTCAGGGTTTGCAAATTGAATTTACACACATTCTAGCTTTAGGAAAGATGAAAAATAATGGTTTAGTTTAGTATAGTTTATTAGGATCCCCATTAGCTGTTACCATCGCAACAGCTACTCTTCCTGGGGTCCTGGGGTATGATTAATGCATTTTGGTTAAATCCATAAATGGGATAACAAGGAACAGAATTATAAGATAATAGTCCCACATTAGAGTTTGCTATACCTCTCTGAAGTAGTTACTGATTGACTGGTCCATATTGTGAAGATGCAGATGCGCAGTGCAAAGAAATAACTAGAAGATTCTAAAAAGTGTGACCCACACTGACTTTAGGAGAGGAGAGCAAAGGGGATTGTCCACCACTCAGTTTGAATTCACTTCTAAAGCGGCTGTGTCATTGGACAATGATCGCAAGAGGCCATTCTCTCCAATATCAGTAAGTATTCAAGGACTGGCTGCTATTGGTTGCCATTTTTGGTTGCCGACTTTGCATGCAAATTGCAACCACACTGGACTGGTGATGGATCCATTTCAGAGAAAGAAGTCCTAGGGACCTAGTGACCGAGGGACATCCGTTACTGGATGGTCCTTTCTGACATGTAACTGGAACTTTGCTGTGGTTCTGAAGGCTGATTAGAGAGGTGACCCAAAGGCTTGAAACACTCCTAACAAGCACCTATGTGCCTGAGCAGACCCTGTAGTTCTTGCACTGCTGACAACCGAGAGGGACACCTTAATTATCTTTATAGAAAGGCATATGTGTTACATTAAAAAGTGACTTCAAATCAGCTACATAAAACATTTTAAACTATGTAGATTTAAAGCCCAATAACTTTTTAAAAAAGTCTTTAGCATAGCACTACGGTCAAATTATTTGAACCCAATTATTGCCATTTAACACTCCATCAATTGAATGAGAGTATCAAGAACACACACAAACTCAGATTCCGCAGATTTTGATAGAAAATTTAATAGGTTCTTTATTTTTCTCTTACAATAAACTGTACTTAACGCACAATGGACTACTGAAGATAATCTCTGACATAGTGGTTTCATTTGCCAAACAGTGTGTAATAGGCTAAGCACTAGCAGTTCATTCAATGACACCACTGCATTTATACAAAATACCTTTTATGGATCAATATTTGATCAGTATCTTTTCTTTAAAAATAGACTTTAAGTAATATCTAGAATATGCATGCTGAAGCATGAACATGATATGAGGACCAATAGCCTGGTACAATGCAGTGGTCATATTGAATTTTAAATGTTCCACACAACTTCTATGAAACGAACTGAACCCAAGGAATGTGTTTTTCTGGATAAACTGAGCATTTAAAAAGCCTCCCTAACATAGCACAAGCAGATTACTGTACATCCACACATCTTACTGTGTAAAATGGGAGCTAAATGGCTGTCAAGCTCCAATTTGATACACATCAGATCAAACATTGACTTTGGTATGTTTTCAGATTTTGAATACAGATTTAAGTACAAAACTATGCACAGCAATTTTGTTCAGAGTTAATTTCAGCCCAGGCGAACATAAACAGGTCTTTTACAAACATTGCGAAGGAAATGATAATTAAAACCACAGTGGTACTGCAATTCCAGCTGCCATGTTATCTGAAACCTCTAAAGAGTGAGAAGATTAAAATTGAACACAGCCTTAAAAAGCAAAAAGGAGAATCTGGCCTATGTATGAAGACGACATTGTATTGATAAATGTTTTCAGGTTTCAGGTGTATATATCACTGTGGAATGTCTACATATGACTTCTTGTATGATTCTGGAACATCCAGAATTTAAAACCCAATAATAAAAGACAGTATCTAAATATATCACACATTAAAGTAATTTACTGAACTTCCCACATAAATCACAGCCCTCTACAAAAAATACACATTAAACCCATTGCAAAATAACAAATGCATGATTAACTACATTTCCCACTGTACCAGGCATATTGGAAAGATTGCATTATTTACAACATAATCTTGATTTCAGAATTAGCCAATGAATTAACAGCAGCTTAAATGGCTCAAACACTCCGCAATGTTGCTATCTAATCACAATCACTTGCATCGATGCTGAACTGCATATTTGTACGAGATAAGAAGGCAGCATTTCAATCATAGGAAGTCAATCAGAAGGGGAAGCGAGGCAGTATCCATTGCGCTGCTTGTCTAGTAGAAGGATTTGCAGTCAGAATTTATTTGTTCTACAGCTGAGAGGACTCCTTTCAGCAATGCACTTTCTACAGAAAACACAAGGCTGACAGACAACAGGTGCTGCAGAAAACAAAGGGTGTTCAAATTTGCTTTCAATCTGCATGATGGCAGAATTTTGTCCTCAGTTCAACTGTTGCATTATGTTGGTGTGTACATTTACATAACTCATGCAACTGCCTTCTTATTTTAGCGCAATTTGCCAAGCGGATGGCTGCTCATTTTGACACTAGCATGTAAAAACATAGTCAAAACCCAAAACTGTGCAATGACGGCAACATTCAACTTGTACCTGACATACAGAAAGGAAACCTTCCTGTGCTTAAACCTCAGGCAACTAAAGGGAGAAACAGCCCACAATACGATGTTGCTTTACCAACTACATCAGCAGCTGTGCTATGGTACATGAAGCTACCATTCCAGCTGCAAAGATACATTACAGTGTGTCAAACATTCAAAATACCGAGTGATTAAAATCTCTTAAAAATCCTCAAGACAACTGGCTCAGTTTCATCTTGAGAAACGTGTCTATTTGCACAGTTAATACATTTAAAACAGCAATATTCCAGCAGATATCTGTATAAACCTTATTGCAATGTAATGTTCAGTCTCTGGATGACAAACATTGTTCATTTACATCATTAAAATCTAAGATTATTAAGTGCTGTTAGCTCTAGACTAAGACATTTATAGACTATTACATTTATGCAGTGCCTTACATCTACGATTGTACCTTACGAGAGAACTGCCAACCATATACTCAATTTTACAAACACAAACAGATGGGTTGCACTGTTTAAGACCAGAGCTGTTCAAGCTCCAAATAGCTGCATCTACAGATGAGTTTATTATTACTAGGTTTGACTAGACATGACTTAGTCTAATAATTACCAGGATTAAAATGCATCTTTCAGCATCGTATTAAAGTCCCCAAACCACCAAAAAAAAAAAAAGATTAAAAAAAAAAAAACCTTCCCTAGCACTCTTGCCTGTCATTACATTCAGAATCACCATTTTTTCCATCAATAAAATGTCAGCAATTTCCTTAGCCCACACTACCACATTCCTGGCACTTCCTTTTACTTTTCAGATATAAAATCACTGTCTTGAACTTGTGCTTTGCATTTTGCTATTGGCCAATAACAATTAACATCTGAGAGCACTTAGAACGCATGCTCATCCTATGCTCTATCGATGTTACAAAACATTACAAGCTAGCAATGCTGTTAACCATGCACAGAACATTCTGATATTATCGAGCCATTCTACTAACACTTGCAAAAACCTGGCACTTTTCTCATTTAATGTGAGGAAAACAAATATTTATATATCACCCGTGTTGGCTGTAACCACAGATGTAGTTTTTTGGTTTTAAGACTTTGTCCTGGAAAACACATTAACAACACCAAAATAAATGCTTTGTATGGAAAAGATACCACAGAATACTGAGGCCTGAGGTTCTCAGGCTTGCCGTTAGTCTGCCATTATAATGTATACCTATGATTGTTATTTTGTATGGTGACTTGTTTGGCTGAAAGGCTATACACAATTCTAACCCAGGTGGATCTGAATGCATTTATCTGAGTCCGAAATCTTCTAATTTGCAGATTACCTGGACATAATCAACCCTTGCGATTGCTTAAGAAGCTGACATTTAAGAGGTCTATGGCTCTTACTGCTGTGAAAGTGACTATATAGTTCTCTGATTTATTAAGACTGAAAATTTAACAGTTTCCCACACACTAACAGCTTTTTTTGCACATGTGACACAAATAGACACAGATCTTCTAATTCTAACGTTTCAATATTTTTCTATAAGATCACTTCATATGTGTTCCAAAAAAAACGTGAATTCTGTAAAATTTTTAAGAAGTGCAGAAAACAAATACACCCATTTTTTAATTGGTCTCATCAGAGATTGTGATCAAAAACTACTGTAGTCATTTTGATTGATATTTGATTTGATATTTTAGACAGCATTGCCTCAAACTGATGATGTAATTTATAAGTTACACTCTGCAAACAAAGATTTTTGTATTCTATTGCCAACTGCCCATCACATGGTCAAATGTCCATCATAAGTTCCTTATGGAAAAGCAATATATGTCAATATATGTTAAGACACAGTATGAGATAAAACATACTTTGATAAAATATGGAACTCTACAGCAATATTACCACTCTCAAATGTTCTTTTCCATATTATCTAATGCATTTTACAATACTTAAAATTATTTTCAGTACATCCTGCAATAATTGCAAAAGAAACACGTGAGAGAAAAAGTAACTATTCTATTTTCAAAACTGCATTTTATTTTCAGCTATATTTAAAAGCACACTGACTACATGTAGAATTTATGAATACTTTACTACTTTATATTTGAACTTTTTCTCATGTATGTAATGGACATGTTCAAAATGTATATGAGCCTATCCCAGTATGCATTGGATGAGGAATACACCCTGGACATGAAGCCAAACCATTACAGGGCACACACACCAATCCCTCACACACTCATACCTGTGGGCAATTTAGAGTCTCCAATTAGTCTAACCTAAATCAATGCATATATATTAAAGAATACATTTTGTTTAATGTCAAATCTAACAATTTCTCTTATCTGTACAAAAATGACCATGATGAAAGTGGAAAAATATGCTGTAGTGGTACGATTATGGGTGCTATATTGTAGTGTGAAGCCATATTATTTTTTCTTTCAGTGCAAACCATTTCTTTGTTTCTGAAGCATTTGCAATCTGGGTGTGTGCACACAGAAGATTTCTGCAGCAAGTTTAAATTGAGTGAGTGTGAATGTTAACCTTTACCTTTATTAAGACTTACACATCCAATATAAGCTCAAAATGACACCCTAGATTTCAGGATCAGATACCTTGACATATATTCCTATGTAACACACACACACACACACATATATATGTATGGATGTATGTATATGTGTGTGTGTGTATATATATATATATATATATATATATATATATATATATATATGACTGTATAGACAACCTGTAGGTTTTAACTCGTAATGTAGATTTCCTAGTGCATTTTCCATTTACATTGGCAAGTGAGTTTTACCTAGTCACAAGTGGAGTACCCCAATATGAATAGTTCCTCTGCCTGAATCTTCATGAAATGCAAAAGTACCAACTGAATGTGAAATTTGTGTTGCAGCAGCTATGTGAACAAGCCAAGTGAACCAAACTTGTAAGCAACAGCTCTTGTAACAAGGCATTGCTTTTTTAACGCTAGCCTTTTGAGCTAGCTTAATCTGGCCACTTTGATAGCTGGAAAAAATAAATGAAAAATTAAGTAAATAAAACTGATTTCCTTATTCAGCATATTTGTTTCCTATTAGGACCTAAACCACTGAGGCCAGTCGCAGCCGTTACACCATTGGCCAGATGCTAATAGACACACAGGTCTGGAAACTTCATCTCGTAGACGGGCACAGACTGGTACTGGGCGTGGCCAGATGTGATCGTCACAGCACCTGAGGGGCTGGGCGGAGGCCTGAGATGAAGAGTGACAAAAGTAGAGATTGACAATTAGAATATTAATAATTCCATTAATGCACAATTCAGCACAATTTATTTGGTACTTCTCACAACAAAACAACAGCGTCCTTGGCTTGATCTGAAATCACTGTGTATGATACGGTATTTTAACGATAGGTACTAACCGACAAGAGACTTTAATGGACAGTGAAATTAATTGTGTGAAAAAATTAACTGAAAAAAAAACAGAGGAGTGAAGGGTAAAACAAAGTCAGTGTGTTGCTGAGTTTATGTTTTTTTGAAGCACATCAAAGAACCACTGTGCCCTTTAAGACATGTTGGTACAGCTACAGGACCTGGTAGCAGGCATTCCTATGGGAGCTTACTGCTGAAACAAAGCGTTATGGATCTTCTCTCATATAATGTGAAGAAACAATCTTAATTTATCACACTATTTCTGGCTCTGACCACAGAATAAGACGAGTTTTCAGTTATAAGACTCTGTCCTTGGATAATGAACAGATAATGCATTCAGCCATCACAGACACATTTATGGAACACTGCCTGCTTGTTCTATCATGACCTTTGACCCAATGATGAGAGAATGCACCGGCCTTGTTCTCAGACAATCCATCAACCTTAAATTAGGCCAGTTCACAATATGCCTGGAAACTAGCTATAGAAACATGACCCTCTGCTCTCCTCCTGAGAAATACTTAAATGCACCTTCGAATGCGTGCACTTCCTACCAGAGAAAGAGGGAGGGAAAGAGAGATAAAAAGACTGACTTTAAAAGTACATATTGTTTAAGATTATATATGTCAGTCCACTCCCTGCATGGTTGCTTGTCCCAGTCACAATACCCGTCTGCACTGCCCACCTAGTGGTGGAATGAATTTCCCACGGAGGTCAGGACAACAGAATCAATGGGCATCTTCAGACTGTACTATGTCTTCATTCCTATTCTCACTCTCTTATCTTATGTAATGCAATTGTTCTAGTGTGGTTTATGGCTATGGATATAAACAAAATCTATGATTTGTTTAACTTAAGTTAGAAGGTGGCTTTAGTTAGCTAACATTTAGTGCTTTAATGATGTTTTACATACAGTTGTTGGTCTGGAAAAGTTTGATTTGATGCTGTTGTTCATACAACTCAAGAGCATGCAGTTATGTTCCCTTACATTGTAAGCCATGCTGGATAAGAGCATCTGGAAAATTAATGCAATGTATGAAAGAGGCAAATGTTGGATATATTGCAACAAATACTGAATAACATGTCAGTTGGGAAGCTTGGTTTGGTGAAACTGGACAATGACTTGATACTGGACACTTACCGGATTGTGAGCTCAAAGATCTGTGCTAATCTGGTGTGTAACATATTTGCCTGTAAAACCAATACATCAGTTACAACATTTCCTTCAAAGAAATAGTAGATTTCAATCTAGAATCTATTTTCCGACTATATTTAAATGTATATAAAGAGGGATAATATATTTTTTATTTAATATCTTAAAAAGACAAGTTTTTATTTATTTATTATCTACTGCCAACATTCAAATATTATTCAGGAGATATTTACCCATTTAAAGGTAAGCATGTGAACTTCATAACACTGTTAAATGACTAAACTGATCCTCACCTTGGATTCGCAGTGGGCAGCGATCTCCTCGAATGGAGCCTTCTGGAACTTCTCAATCACCTGCCGTCTTTTCTCCTTCTCCTGTTCTTCCATGCCTGTGGTGTCTGAGGAGGAGCCACACATACACTCAGGCCTTGGGGCATGTCCATGGGGGCATCATGGCAATGTTGCATGTTAGCTTGTAAATTCTCCCTAGGGTATATCTACATATACTCTCTTCAATCACTTTGAATTACATTTCCTTTCTTGGACTCAGAGGTCTTTTAGTGGTTAAAGTAAGTTTCCTACACAAATAGCTTTGGTAAGGCAAAAGTCTCTGAAAAGTTCATTTGTAGATTTCATAAAAGTCTTGCCTTTCCTGTATTGCAGGAATCAAGTATTAAACCGGTAGTATTTTGTTATTGCTTGCTTTACTAGAATCATATTTGACAGGCAGTACCTCACAGAGTTCCAGTTCGCTGCTTTAATCTTAAAATGAGCTTGGTGCAATGCTACAGAAGCTAGAAACTATAGCATTTTCCTTTTCTCTGTACACAATCAATCAAGTGAGAGAGTATTCAGGCTTGATGCCATGATGTATTATAGTGTAAAACTGGGAACAGCAGAAAAGAAAAGCAAGAGTCTTTAAAGTTTATTATTGATTGATTTTAAAAAAAACCTTTAGCCATTCAGCTTAATTAGAATGACTGAAAAAAAAACTGAAAATCTCAATGTTTCTCATCTATATTTGACTAACTGAACAGCATCAAACTTAAATTCTTCTAAGTGTATTCTATAATTCATCACAGTGGTTTGAAGACTGAAATATAACAATGAATCAAATGAACATTTTTGAATATTTTATACGATGAGTGCACACATATTTTATAGCTTCTTTTTTTTTTTTTTTTTTACATCAAACAGATCAAATAAAATGGTTATTTCATAAGAAACTCCAAGCATTATAATTTACATATCTGTTACCTGCAAATTAACTGCCGATGGCATTCATTCTTGTAACATTTTTAAAGACTATAGAAATCAAAATCCAAAATTACTTTACAAAATTGCTTTAAAAACATGCCTTATTAGTCTACGTAAATAAATAAAGTCCCCAAGCCTCCCTAAATATTCATTTGAGGCAAAAAAATATGCTTATCTCAAATTACAATAAGGAATGACACAGACATTGTTACTTGAGGTGTCACTAAACAGACAAGGGTTTGGTCCAAGAGATGGATGCTGCCATTTCAAACAGGAGGCATGTCCAGGTATTTCACTGGAATTGGCTCTTATAACAATGTGGTAATATCTGAAGGGCTTACACAAAATTGACAATCTATTAGTCCACGGTGGCATATTTTACACTAACTGGACTCACCGATGGCTTTCTTCAGAGTCTCGAATGTTATCTCCTCAGCCAACTGCGACTGCAATGGGAGGAAAAAGAAACCTCATAGAAGAAAACAAAACAGCAGTACTTGCAATGTTGCAGTTGTGTGTAAACTGATGAACCCCCTGGGCTGATGCTCTAGTGCGTCAGACTTTGAGCAGACTTTAACAGCTGGGGGGCAAAATCATCAATCATCAGAACCAATGGTCTGCTTTGGAAAACTGAGCCAGCTGCATGACATGACAGTAAGGGCCATTGAGATTCGCTACAACAAGCTGCCATCTAATGCAATGTGGGCGGGGGAAGGTTTAATTTATGCAGACAAGAGCCTATTAAGCCTGAGGCTTTCCAACTAGCATATGAAACCCTGCATCCATCCATCACTTAGCTTTAGCTGTCTCATCTCTAATCTTAATAAAAACGACTCCAATCTGTTAACAGATTCTTTGCAGGCTTATTTACATGCATAGCACAATATTGCAAAATGTTGTCAGGGATAATTGGATTAGGCTCACACTTAGCGCTCATACATTCTTTGTGAATTTTTTACTTCATATTTATTGAAAGTCTAATATGAGAAGCAGTCCTGACTTAAATTCTGTGCCAAAAGGCCTTTAATGTACATATAATTAGCTGTGGACAAATTTACATGTTTAATTTCACTAACAGTAAACCTATTTTGAATGAGTCAAATGTGCTTTGCTGTGGAGAGTGTACTTACTTGGTTCTGCTCAGTTAAGCACAAATCATTACATTCATATCCTTCTGTGCTATGTTGTGCTTAAACGAAGCCCTGGTCTGCTTTTCAATACAATTGCAATTATTTATTCATCAACTAAATGAAAATATGATTTTTAAGTTATATGTAATATGACAACAATGTGTGCTCTTTAAGGTAGCCAATGAAAGGTAGAGAAGCTAGGGTTTTACCTTCTCTGGTTGGTTGTTCGATAGGATATCCACCTGAAGGGAAATGGTATCAACGAGGCTCTTCCTTCTAGAGAGGCGGTCTTCATCTGAGGAGTGAGGAGAAAGAAGACCTTCACAGACAAACAATGATCCATAGCTCAGCAAAGAATGTTCTGCTAAGATGAAGGATAAAATAATTTCATATTTAATACTGAAATATTTAATATTTCATGATGTCTAAATGGTGACTAAACTGCTACAGTACGAAACATATGTTTTGAGGTAATGTCGTATATGTATGGGGAATTAAATCCCAAATGTTAGTAATGAACAATGAACAATCAATACTTTTGCAAACGGTGTTAAAAAGTTGACCTGCCATCTAAAGTCAGTCATAGGTAGAAATGAGCCAATCAAAGTGCTCCACTCTATGAAACAATGTGCCCTTTGTTTAAAATTCTGGTCAGTTAATCACTGGGGGGGGGGGGGGGGGACATCATGGCTCCACCATTTAATGTGTGAAATGTGGAAGCCTCACTTGCACTTAGCTAAAATGTCATATTCACTTTGCATTTAATTTGCTGAGACACAACCATGCACCAGAGCTGCTTAGCTACTCTCATGGAGGCCTGCACACCAAAGAATGGAAATTCCTCAAAGGAATGGTAGTTCAGATTATTTGAGAAATTTCCCCTGACCATTGAACTAATTCAGTGATATTTTTTCTCTAATGAATTCCATGGAACACAGTGACAGATTGTTTTGGATCCATTTGAGGAACATCCGTGTATCTCAATGACAAATGTTTACACTAGTTCACACTGAAAAAAGCCAAGTGAAATTACCTGGAAAAAAGAAGAAGAATAAAAAACCTACTGAGTCACACTATTTGGACGAACAATGTGAGCCATAGGAAGAAATGTTCTTATAATCATTATGCCCCTCGTTAAAAAAAAATAAAAAATGAATTAATCACCTTGGTAGATCTTGTATTCAGATGCTTAAAGGAGACTATTGATGAGAATGTTTTGCCTTCAGGCCATTATGTTCACGGCGCATGAACACGGCACAAATACAATATTTAAAAAAAATGTGGTTGAGGCTCAAAATGAAAACAGGGATTTTTACAATGTTGATGCAAAGGTCAACTGAAAAACTACTTTACTATGCAAACAATCAGACCATAGATACAATAATAATTAATAACAAACACAATATGGCGTGCAATACTGAAAGAAAATAAATAAATTAATGAATCAATTACAACATATACACACAAATTTGACAATCTATCTTTAATACTGGAGGCACACACACCGTCATAAACGGTCATATACATCTAATTATGTGAAGGTTATAGACTTATTAAACATAAATTATATGTACTATGCTTGATAGGGCCACACACAGTGTAAGCTCACAACACAACAGTGGCAATCATTTATTTTGAATGCCATGCTGGTTTTGGCTTCATTATTCCCGAGAAGAAGATATTTTTAAGAACAGCTCCACTCTTGGCACATGACAGGTGGCGAACAAGGACAAAATTGTGGGTGATGAGGGTTCTCCGGTCCACAGGTGTCCCTGACTGTGGCTAATGACCCGTCAATAACATGGCACCCTGCTGCTTTAATGGCCGGCCTGAAGAGCTGTGGCTAATCAACTATCAAACAGTCTGGCTCTGATCAGTCTCAAAACTTTAATGGGTTAGGATAAAAGACTCTGTGGTAGATGTATCTGATAATGAGGACAGCGGAAGTAGGGCGCCATGCGGCTGCTTTCATTAAAGCTGGTTTGCTAATTATGGCAGGTGTCACGGTTTAAACTCCTGCTTGCAAAGTGTGAAGGGCTTTTCTGAAAGGGTCTCATTGAGGAGCAAGTTCCAGCTAGCCAGCGCCACCTGCTGGACCGAGGCATATCCCCATACTTTCAGGAAGAAAACCTTGAGAGAATAAGAATTATGAAGGAAAAAGAACAACAAAAAAACTTATATAGGACTACACTCCACAGATATTACTGTACAGAGCTGCTTTATTAAACACAAACTTTGCTATTTGGGGAGATTACAGGAGGGGGTTCTACTGCACAGATAATCACATACACTGACATCTAAAACCAAACAATCTGGGAGGAAGTGCTTACTCACCATACCGGTCATCCATGTGTGAGCAGAGATTATTGAAGAAAAACTATTGAGGATTCTGACCATATTTTCTTTCAAAAAGGCTCCATTGAGTTTCAGTGAGGGAGGGGAAGTGAGATTCTGAAGTATGTTACAGCTCATAGTCGTTATTATTTCCTTGTTTAGCAATGCACTTCAGTTTGGTGTTGCTTTGTGCCATACAACTCTAACTGTATACTGGTCAATAGTTGACTATTTCAGTATTGATTGATGCCTTACCAATGCCTTATAAATTCTGTGAAAGAGAAGGGAGAAATAGATCCACCATTTTCAGGTAGATCAAAAGCTTAGGAAAATGAGCGTTTCCTGATTTTAGGAGTTACTGTTATCATTATCCTTCCTCACAGGGGGGTAATCTAATAGGTGATTGGTTCCAATTTGTCAGTCGATGGAAAAAATGGGGGAAAAAACAAAAGATTCTGTTTCCATGGTGAGATGGGTATATTTGGTATACTTGTGGATTACGTATGGATTTATTCTTATATCCTAAACATATGGCTGGTGCACCTTGGCTCCAATTTTTGGAAGGCAAAAAATTTATGCTACTATATTTACAGGTAAGACACATCGTACTATTAGAGGTGCTCATAAAATCTCTGCCCTATATGGAACTGTCATTGAATGGGCACTTTTAGAACCTGCTACAGTATGGTTATCTACATATAGTTATGTGTATTATTAACTTGTATAGTTATAGTATTTTTTATATCACAATAACATTCAAAACAACTGTTATAAATTGAAGTGTACATCACAGTGCAATATCCATAACCAGGTCAGTTGTTTGCAGTGGGATGGCTAAGTAAGGAGTTTAGCGTTTAGAGAATAGTGTATTCAATGGAATGTGTAATCTAGGAGTTCTACAGTATTTTATCTACGGAGAGGAGAGTTTTGCTGTAGCTGTGCAGCTGGGAAGGGACACACTAAGCCCGGGAATAGTATGGGGTTAAATGGAGGCCACTATACAACTTTATCGCAATGATGACATTTATCACATGGCCTGACAGTGAGGACATATTCAGGAACACATGGGCACAGATTCATAAGAGGCAAACGTGGTAATAATTTAGTCACTCATTGCTCTAAAACTACACTTGAGAAAATGTGACGAATTGAGGGAGAGTTTAGTAACACAACGGTTTACACAACAAATACTGCAAAGTGAACCAAAGGAGGTACTCTACAGTCATAGTTACAACATGGGTCTTGCTATGATGTAGGGTTCTAATCTGAATGGTAATGGTGCCTCACGGCTTTCAAATGTCAAAGCTCAATGGGAGTATGTGGGTTTGGGGTTTGGGATTTAGGGAACAGGGGGTATCTCTACACAAGCTATGCTGTACATCTGCAGAACTACAGGGAGATTTGTGGTCTGACATGCCCAAATCCACACATGGCTAATTTGACGAGTTACCTCTGGAAGTTTGTCTGCACCTGTGCAGTATCTTCCCTACGGTATAAAGGACTGATTCAAATGTGGGAGAAGGAAAGAAAAAATGAATAGAAATAAGTTTTTTCATGTACATAGAACACATGTTACCATGTGAAAAAAACTCTCACGATTAAAAAGAAAAGATTTGAAAAAAAGAAGAAAAATAAAAAATAAATAAAAACTGCGCAGGCCCTAATTATGGACATAACGGTGGCATTATAAAATGGCAGCACTGTTTTTATCTTGCATCAGTAATTCATTTTTCACTGGAAGACTATTTTAAGACTAACATTTACTTAGTTCCTCTGCTCAAGCTTCCGTGATAACGTCAGCAACTGAGAAACTTCCTGTGCCTCAGTACAATCCAAATGGACTTGTACTGAATTTATACATACTTTTCCTTCGAGCACAGATATCTGCACAGTCTGAATGACTGGAAGCCTTTGAAAATGTGTCTGCGTGCGCTGACTCTCATAGCAGCAAAGAACAGAATATTCCAAGCAATTCAGCAATTTCAAAGGCAGGCTGACTTTTTTGAACCTCCAAGAGCAAATCTGAGTTCAGGAAGTCAAACGCTCTCTAAGGATTAATACAGGTTATCCGCCTTGCTCTGGAGCATGCATACACCAAGCAATTAAAGATACAAAGGATTAACATAATGTATGCTTGGTGCATCCTAACTTGTGACTTGTATATACTGACATGGATTAACACTTTCAAAATCATTTTCAGAAACTTCACAGAAAGTCATGTTTCGGCCCAGCGCCTTTACGATAATTTTACTTTGCCTCAGGGACAAAGCCAAGGTGCCCTTTAATGTTCATTCTGTAAATGATTTGCTCACAGTCGTTTCTGTATGCTGATGGTTTACAGCGTTCCCCTTGACAGCACTTCAGGAAAAGGGACAGGGATGGCTACTTACCTGTCACTTGTGGTACGTACGGCACGGACAGCCTGTCCACGTTGTAACCAGGGCCCGCTAACGACTCGGCGATCTCGCTGGTCAGGAAGTACAGGCTGTTGTCTTCATTGTCCAGGGTGCTAGGCAGCCTGTACGTTTGCAAGATGGAATGAAACAGCAGGAAGCTGAGAGCACTTTCTATGCCATCGCAGCCATGCAGCACACACATTATTTCCTAAACAGTGTTTCAATACATGATTTGGCCAAAAAGCACAGCACACTGTAGGTATGCTGAAATTTAAGACAATCTACTTTACTGATTTCCTATCTTACTGTACATCTAGAAGACCTGCAAATGCAGTCAGATTAGAGACAAAAATAATTTTATACAAAGTACTTCCTTTTTCCAGAGCCACATTGCCAGGATAATTTATATTCTCCAGGAGACTCCCCCAGTCTTAATAACGAGCATCTTCATATTGGAGGGACGTGGTTTGGAAACTTACGAGCATTTCTCCCTGAAGACATGCTCAGGCAGAAGATAAGGTGCCTCTAAGTTCCGCATCTCCAGAACCTGTAGGTGAGCAAGGGGAGGGAGACAAGCAGAGAGGGAGGAGGCAGCACTGGTCAGTAGACAACAAGTATCACTTAAAGAGCCTATATATCCACGCATTACTGCATGGTCATTGATTTAGGACATACACTTAAGCTAACTGTAGAGTAACATACAACATTGATAAATACAATGAATTCAAACTAAAAGCACATTACTGCAATCTTTAGTATACTGAAACAAAAACATAATATTGGAATAGTACGACAGAAATACCATTTTAATTGCACTACCTTTTTTTTAAACTACACTTCATGGCTATTTATTTTTTCATTGGATTTCTGGATGGCATCTCAGATACTAGACATGTGAACATCTACAGTCAAGATTGCATTTTTTAAATGCAATACTGCAATAGACTAATAATGCAAAGACTCCAGTTCTGAGAAGATAAAGCAGATAAAAAAATGAAAGAAAAAGGAAAGAACAGAGATTAACTCAGACCCCCTAATCTACAGATGCATGGAGAGAAGGGTGTGGAACCAACTCTACATTAACATGCATTTAGCAGATGCTCTTATCCAGAGTGACTTACATACATCCATACAAATCATTCAGGCAAAGAGGAATTGATAACCAACTAATTACAACCTATAGTAGCTGTTAATACATACTCACTAAGAAGTTGTAAATACATAAACTACATCATAAAGTTAAGCACCATAGTCAATGCAAGAGGGAGACAGAGTGCAGTACTTCAGGTAACAAATTGGTTTGAGAATACTGTTTTACATGCAGCATAGGTGGTCCAATTAAAGCCATGAAAAATGTTTAGCATCAGGTAGGGAATTTAAACAAGCGAATTCACAGACTGTGACAAAAGACAGACAGTGACTCTGCTGTTCTGATTGTATTGGGAAGGGAATTCCACCATGAGGAAGCCAGAGAGGAAAAGAGAGACCGTGCTGCCTTGGAGACAGAAGGGCTTGGCTCCTACCTTGTTGTCATGGAAACAGAAGGGTGTGGCCCCTACCTTGCTGACATGCTGACAGAAGGGTGGGTTTGCGATCATTTGGCTGAGGAAGTTCAGGTAGGCTGCCACTAAGGCCATGATACTGCAGCGGATGAACATAGCCATGTTCTCTTCATTGGCCAAGGCCATGTCCTACACACAAATACACAAATAAACAAATATATAAAGAAGAAATATAAGTCTCGTATGATCGTCCACACATATAGCCATATGTCTATATTGGGCATTTGCCGATTGATCAATAGAAACAGAAGGTCATGTGCAAAAGGTCATAAAGTCTCATCATTCCTGGGGGAAAGATATTTCTGGTAGTAAAATCGTCTGAACAATTCACACATAAACCCTTGAGCAACCACAGCAATACAGTATTACCACTTCCACTAGTAATGTGGTATTAACAATATTAGTTCTTCTTTTTAACTGCAACTGCTGTGAGCGCTACGACTGCAAGTGATAATCATTTCGTTTATTTACCCACATGCATCAGAAGGCATTAGTGTGACCACAGCATTGTAACATCCAAGCCGCTAATGGTACCGGGGGGAAGGTGCCTGCAGTGATTCCAGCCCCTCTGCTGTTAGAGGATAAACACGTTTCACATTTGCTCAAATGGAAATTGTTGAAATGCGATGAAAACAGCCAGGCAGGTCAAAGGCGTCACCAGCTGCGTCCCCTCAGGAGTTAGCAGAGTGCTCACAACAAGCGCGGGATTAATGGTGCTGGGCATGCACCTAATTATAGCATCAATAGCCTCTGAATTCACAGAATGGCCTCGGTTGCGATGTGAAACGAGAAGTGATGGGAGGAGCCTATTTTCTTACATGGAACCCCGTTTGGCGACAGCGCTATTGGATAAAGATGTCTTAGAAACAGCATCGGCGAAGTACATGTGGGAGGTAGAGCCAGATGGTGCCTAGCATTGATGCTTCAATCCCCACAACCTAGAGGTACCCACAGAGGGATAGGGCAACACAAACTCACTGTTCGTGCAAGCTGCTTGGTATTAATAATCATCGGTGATCATGCGTCTGCTAATGCAAATGAACAATGCGAGTACTGTTGATTTGTCTGGCTTTCGAGTGGGATGTCGTATATCGGATCCTGTATTCTGCAGATGTACCTGCTACGATAGCCTTGACTCCCTCACTAGGATCAGTCCTGCCACTTCTATTTTTACAACCGCTCCCTGGCTCTGCAGGGGTACTGTCCACATTAGCACCATACAGCCCTGACCTTGATCTCAGCTTGGGCTAACCATTTAGCAGGGATATTGATTGAGTTGGTGCCCAGTGCATTTCAAGGAGAATCAGGCACTCCTTGGTTTGAACCAGAAGGTCGAGTCATCACTGCTGTTGACCATGGATCTGTTTCCTTTTTCTGGCATAAAAGATTTGGGGGCTTGCATGAAGACGGAGTTAGCTGTTCCTGGATCAGTGTTCCTGTCCAGAACAAATCATTTATGAGGTTCGATAAGGACTGAGAGCTGGACATGGATCAATTTCGCAGTCTGGCAGAAGCTTTGGGGATTTCGGATAAAGATTAGATTAGCTGGCCGCAGATCGGTTTCCTAGTCTTCCAGAAAAAGTTTGGAGATTAGGATAAGGACTGGGTTAGCTGGTCCTGGATCAGTTTCCCAGTATGGCACAAAGTGTTTGTGGATTAGGATAAGGATTGGATTCGGTGACCATTCATCAGTACTCACAGCTGTTATGTACAGTAATACACAGTTCCCCAAACTTGTGTCCCTGCTCTGCTACAACAAAGGGGGATATTTTTCAAATCCATTAAAATTCCAGGGTAGCAATGCTAACAATGCTGTCTATAGTAGCACTGCTACTAACTCAGAGTGTAGGATAGTCAGACACAAATGTATAGTATCTGTCATATGTCTTCATCAAACATAAACAACATAGTTTATGACACATACAACAAATATTTGACACATTTGCTGTACTGCAAACCTAAATTTGAGTACCTGTGAAAACATTAAATGGCCATAAGTGCGATGATTAGAGAGGTCAGCTGTAACAACAAGGACCAAATTGAATATGACAGTGTCTTACCATATTCCACATTCACCCAGGCTAAACTGAGTGTCACATTAACAGTATGTGCACATATCTGTGGACCTGCATTGCAGGTTTCTGGACCATTAACTATGGCTGTACGCCTTCAGTAAATATTATTCAAGTCCTGTTAAATCAGTGAACAAGAAAGTCCAAATTTAAAAGTAATATTTATAAAATATGGAAATATCTAAGATAAGATAAATTCCATTTTGAATGCGGCACACAATATATGTAGCTTTAGCATTCCAAATTATTAAACAAATTGATTGTTTTGCATTCAATTTATACAAAACAAATACACCTTATTAAAAAAGAATTTTAGGTGTTAAATACGGTCATTTTATGAAAACAACACAGAATGTTACCTGGATCTTCATATTCAATCAGAAGCTGAAAAACCAAGAGCAAAAGCCCTGCTTCGTTTATGGCGTGCATAAGAAACGGTCCATTTAAAATGCCCGTATCTGCACAGCCACACCTGGGAATCCTATCTTGTTCTACGGTGCTTCCATGAGGAAATAAAAAAGTGACAGTTTTCATCTTTTTGGTTTCACCTCAGGCACCGCCCCCCCCATTTCTGCCGCATAGATAGCGGCACGTTATAAACAGTGACAGTGGTGACCTTTTCACCGCGGAAACAATTTACTTGCGTTTTGAAAACCCCTTTATTGGGATTAAAATGCGCATAATCCGCTGAGCGTGCTGGTCCCGGTTTGCGTTCTCCCTTCTCTTGGTCTGACCTTTAAAGCTGATCACCTGACCCCCGAGGGAATGACTGACAGCTGCAGTGCGCTCCTCCCAGGCCTTAAAATCACCTCCGTTCAGGTGCATTGGCCTACGTGGATGGAATTCTGATATAAGACTGGTGTAGGAACTTGGTGTATGACAGCTGCCATATGCATTCTACTCCGCAGTACCTGTGCTACTATGCTTTATAAGCACTGATTAAAATGAGGCACAACTGGCATATTAGGAGCAGTTGTATAGGGCCAAAATTTTTAGGTCCCCTTCTTTAAATCCTTAAATCTGGATTTTGAGACTGGTGAATCAGGTGCCTCACTTCGGGGTCCTGGTTTAGACTGGTTTAGCCTGGACAACTAGCACAGGGACAATGAGGCTTCATGAATCTCGAAATGGGCTGAAGCTGTGTAGTGGGCCCATGACGGGATCACGAAGCCTCGTCAGCAGACGCTGGTATCACCTGTAGAGCGATGGACAGCCGGATGAGGTCCACGACCACCTCCTCATTGGCCAGCTCAATGGTGATGAGGGCCAAGGCAGTGAAGAGAAGCTCAAAGTTCTTATGGCCGTTGTCCTCCTCCTTGCAGCCTAAGTAGATGTGCCTGTACAGCTGTTGGCCATGCTGGTGAAGGAGAAAGAGAAAAAATAGGCAAGAGTGAGAGGGAGGGAGGGAAAGGGGGAGTGGGAGAGGAAAAGAGGGAGGGGGGTGACTATTTTAGACTGGGCAATCAATGCTACAGAACAGAGCGGAGAACGAGCAGCCCGTGGGCACCTGGTGTCCTAATGGCCGAACGGAGCAGTTTTAGTTGGCTGTTGTCACAGTGGGAGCTCTAACCTGTGAACCTTCTCAAATGAAACACTCAGAAGCCGGGCAAACCTGTTTTGTAATTTGGCATTCGTATAACAGTTCTCCCCAGGAGTACGGTCTCAACCTGGGTAGGTGCTAGACTGAGCTGCTGTTTCATTTTGTTACAGATTCAAATTCCAATTTTTTATTTTATTTTTTTTAACCAGATGCTAGTAGTTTCAAATAACTCCTGATTCAGGAGGAATGCTTGGCAATTACTGGCTATGAGCAAAACCAGTCAAAACCAATGTCCTTGAAAGTGACAGATTAAAGCAGTGATGGAGCGCTACAAGGTAACTACGGCTATCTTGCTAACAGGTAAAGAAGCAGTCTTCATTAAACTGCTCTACTGCTGTGCAGCAACAGGATGGCTTCAGTTAATGGCCTTAGCGGAGAGACAGAGTCTAATGAGAAGTGAAGGCCTTTGGAAAAGGAAAAGGACCTGCGTCCGCTGATAATGCATGTAATTAGGCTTCATTCATTACCACTGTCAGCAGACAGAACAAGCAATAATTGCACAGTGCACAGCCAGACCACTGCGGCCATATTAAAGCAGACAGCTGCAGCACCAGGGGCGGGAGACCAGGGCTGAGAGAATCAATGGAGCTCAGGTCTAAATAAAAGGTGCACATATAATGTACTGTACGCCCTGTGGCTCCATAACCAGGGGGGCCTCAGAAACATATACACGCAAACACACAGAAAGATTGTAACATGTACACATACACAAAAGCATATGCTTGTGCACAGACATAAACTGGAATCCTTGTAATAAGAATACACAAACATGTAATACTCATTATGACGCTACTTACATCATGTCACGTGTCCTCTGAAATCATGGTGGCATTAGTAGGCTACAATATTTATGCTGCTCATAGTAATAGGCAAGATACATAAGGCTGCACCTTTAAAGCTATGAATGCTACATAAAATGCTCTTTGCCGTGTCAATCAACACACACACACAAACACACACACAACACTTTCTACGATTATATGCTTACAAGAAGTACTGCAAGTTTAAGCAGATATAAAAATCCCTCACTCTGCATTACATATACTGCCCAGCAGTATCCAACAAAACAGTGAAAACCCACTCTCTGTTTTTATGTGGATTTTTATGTTGCACTGTGTATCCGTATTTCGAACAGCCGCTGTGACTGGAGCCCTGCGGCTTTAAAGGGACTGCTGTGGCGACACGGCGCGTGGGAGGCCCTGCCTTGGTCTGTAACTTTGTGTAGCGAGACAGAGGCGACCAGGAGAATTAAAACGCTGATTGTATCCAGCCCTTTATTAGATTCCTGCTCTACTTTAGTCACTCCATGCCTGGAGGAGCTGAGCTCTTGGTATTTTCATTCATTAACCGCACTGTAGCACAAACGGAGGAGGCTTTCGGATGACCCCCAGTTGGCAGGGCGTGTCCGTACAAATGCCGACGGGTCAACGGCTCGGAGAGACGCGAGACTTCCCACTTCGCCAGCAGGGGGCAGCAGTGAGCCATGCAAGAACGGATGGAAGGTTTAAGTGAGGCAAAAGCTACAGTACATCAGGGTATGAGGTGTTAAAAAGCACTGCAGTCCTGGTTGGAAGAAAGTTATTATTCATAAATACTGTGTTTATTAATATATGGTCTTGTACTTCTTGAGAATACCAAATCAACCATATGCCTCAAATTACACCACTGACAATCATCCTTTTGAGATAATGTCAGGAGTTAAACGATATAGCAATATAACAATATAAATTAAAATGAACTAAAGCAGCAAAAGAGGATGAGTAGGACAACGCCATTGTGTTTTTGCATGGAAATCACGAACAAGACCAAGTCATTACTTTCTACTCTCCAGAAAGTCAGAGGAGTTCTTCCATATTTTGTTCATTCTAAAAGTAAATTTGGGTTTAGCAACCTCAGAAACATGTAAATCAACATACAGAACCTTTATCTATCCATAACACCTGGTCAGTGTTGTGTAACAACTTTTTTGGGGGGATTTCAGAGCCTGTAGTTCCTTTACTGTTGATAATTTAATATAGTTTAAAAAAGAACATTTTTATTTTTGTTCTTGTTTATATAACTTAGATTAATGTTCGGTTGGGTTGTCGACAAGTTGTTAATTGGGGCTGCACTTCTTTCACTTGCTGTCTCTTTTGGGACTATCCTTTTCTCCAATTTTGAGGTTTCCCAATTTGTAATTGCCAACCAAGCCTCTTTAGTCACTGCTGTGCCTTGACACATAAACACAATAAATACCGCACTGAGAGCCAGTGACTTCCATACCAGACAACGGGGAGAGGGAGCACTGATTGGATGACAAGTGTACCTTTCACTGAGAGTGACAGGTGGCCTATGGTCGCGTAGCTAATGCACCAGTAACTCAGGCAGCGCTGGCCATATCAAACTCTGACAGGGCAGGCTGACTGAGCATGCATGCTCTTTTGCAGCAACACCCTGTGAATGCCCCCCAAGTAGCCTAACCTGCATGTCTTTGCATTGCAAGAGGAAACCGGAGTACCTGGAAGAAACCCGCGCAGGCACAGGGAGACACAGAAAGGCCCCGGCAGGGATTCAAACCTTCTTGCTATCCACTGCACCACCATGCCACCCACTGATTTAGCCACTAGGCAGGCCACTTGTGAGGGATAAACCTCAGCATGCCACAGGAAGTTACCAACTTAAAACTCTGCCCAAGTCTTGGAATGAACATGGATGAGGTCATACACAGGGAGGTATATATTTGACATTATTTAAGGTACAAAATTACATTTACTATAATTGGATTTCATGGCAGTTACAACCCAATGTATTAAAGTGAATTAATTTTCAAAGGCAAATAAGATCTGCCGAATTAGAACATATAGATGTCTTGTGACCATTTAAGACTGAAGAGGAGCGCTCAATTAGCTCAAAATTAAACATTTAATTTGACTCACTTGCCTCTTTTGTTCCCCCTATTCCAATTTAAAGAAGCATCATAAAACTCCATTATGCCTAGTGGCACGATTTTCAAATCTCATATCCAGTCTCATAACAGTTTCCTCCTGGAACTTTCATTACACTTCTGAGGAAACCCAGGGCTTTGTGATGTAAGCATGGATATTGCTTCCGCTTTAATGTGCTGTCGTCAGCCAGTAAAAAACCACAAATCAGGGACTGCAAAATGGCCGAATAATCGTCCCCGCTCTCCAAGTGCATCTACATGCAGTAAAGGAACAGCTTGTTAATTTTAAGAAAACCATGTGAAGCAAATGGTTACTGTAGGGGAGACGACAGTTTCCCTTCAAAAAGTAATGCTCCAATGGGTGTCATTGCTGGAGCATTGACCTATGTTCATTTTTCTAAAAAGTGTATAGTGTCGTTAAGATGAATACAATGCCCAAGAGGAAAGAACTCTATGTCATGAGCCCATCATTCTATCCACATTGCATGGTTCCCTAAACTGCCGTTTATGGTCTTTCCTGTTTTTATCCCTCCATATTCCGTGACCTCTTGTACATACAAGTGAAATGGAAATAAGTCCTTCATTATGCATTCATTTTCATTCAATACTTTTTCTAATTTTGGAAAATATAGATGTTGGTATAAAAAAAGCCATGTCTGAAAATGAATGGCTCAATGGTAGGAGTTCATCCCAGACCTTGGCTGTCTAAAATGAGTATTTACTGTAAGGCGCTGAGAGAGGGTGGCACAAAAGCGACTTGTCGGATGACCTCTCCCACTTTCAGTATCTCCCCTCCTTCTCTGCATCCATCTCTGCTGCCAAATCAACCTTTTACCTCCCTCAAATTCACTCCTCTGCTTCTAACCCCTGGAAACTCTTCTCCATCTGCCCCTCTCTCCTCAGTATCCATGTACTGTACTCCTCCTCCCTCTCTTTCTTTCAGGGATTTTGTTTCCTTCTTCGAGAAGAAGGTTTTTGACATCCTCTCCCCAGCCTCCCCTATCCGTCTCTCAAACCCACCCTGTCTGAACACTTCTGATTCTGGATTAATGTCTCTCTCTACTATTTCCTCAGATGATGTCCTAAAGCTCATCTCCACGGGTCAGCCTACCGCCTGCCCTCTCGACCGCATCCTTGCCACACTCTTCATGGCATCAACAACACTGCTCTAATTTATCTCCCCAGCACTAATTCTAGAAATCATCGAGAACTTTTAAAGAAATTCAAAGTCAGTGTACACATAGGGGGACAAAGAAGGCAAAAGGGGGTGATGTTGTAAAGTGAAAACATGCAGGCTAGCATTATGGTAGCAATGTGGGCTGTGTCAGACAGTTAACAGTTTACTGTGTAAGACGTAGCGTTCCAGTTAAACTGCATTTTTGAAAAAGAATCATTTTTTAATTTATTTGTTTATTTGTGGTTCGGCTGGAATGCTACCTCTTACACAGTTTTCAACAATCTTTGAGATATGTTTACTCCCATTTGGCGAGGGTGCTGGAGCGAAAGTATGAGCGTTACCAGTACATGACATATTTAAGAAACCGGTCAATAATAACCGGCTTGCAGTTGCCCTATATGAAGCAACAGTACCAGCCTTCCATTTATAAAACCATTTTGAACATTCTTCTTATCTTGAATGCAGCAAGAGTCTCTGATTTTCTGCCACTCTGAAGAAAGAAACTGTACCCCAGAGCATAGACAGTGAAACACACACACACACACACACACACACACACAAACACAAATAACAGGGCCTATTCATTAGACGTCCCTTGACATTCTTTTCAAAAATTGATCAAATTAAGGCTCAGAGGTAAAATTCATGAATGCTTGCGTGTCTTAAAATACAGTGCAAGCTGAAGCTGCTGTGTTAAGCCATAGGCTGTCTAACTTCCAACATGAGGTCTGGAAACTGGGTTAATTTCAGAAAAATAAAATCTTAATCAATGAGATTCCAAGAGATACTGTTATTAGCAGTGCTGTGGGGACGTACGTAAATAAAATTTCGGATGGCCACATTGCCTGCAATGTTGATGTCAGGACTGAGATTCCTTGCCCCCAATTATATTTTGAGATGCACAATTAGCACAGCTTCCATAAGCTCTGCAATGTGCACAGATACATAAAGAAAATGGTGGAGAGCAAAGAATTGTGCTGCATGTGTCTCTCACAGAATGAAAGCTAATGCACATGACCATCTGTTCAAGACCAGTGCAGGCTTTACCATATTGCAGTGGTTTCACAATGGGGCAGTGCTGGTCAGCCAGCAAAAAATTATTGCGCATGTACTGTACTGCAATAAACGTTTTACCTTTTTCATGAAACCAATGTCCTGTTTGGAGATCTTCTCCCGCTTAATCTTCAGAGCAGCCACGTTGGGAATGATCCTGCAAGCGCAAGCACAGGAGTCATTTGTTTTGCGCATTACACAGTAGGCATCATCAAATTTACCGCTAAAAATGCGGTGCTACGGCGGATGCTGAAACGCATTCCAGTGTGGTCTGCGGTCTTCCGTGGCGCACTCGTTACCTGATACCGCGCAGCTTGGCGCGGTTGTCGTGGCGATCGATGATGTTGTGCAGAATCTCCAGCACAAGCTGCCTCAGCTCGCTGTCCTCCATCAGGGAGATGGAGAACAGGGGGTCCAGGAAGGGCGGGGGCAGCGCCGCTGACATGGTCTTGGACTTGAAACCAGAAGTCACCTGGGGGGGAGGCAGGGGGGCAGGTAGACAGAAGTCAGTTAATTGGTCTGTTCATTTTTGACTGCGGTATATCAAGGTACAGCAAAAGCAAGTCACTTGTCATTTCAATGTATAGCCTATGTTAACTATTTTATATGCTATTATTGATATAAATAACATAAATAATGTAATAAAAATGCCCTCTCATAATTACATAGTAGTGCATAATAAAGCATATCTTTAATGAATGAAGTTGCCTGAGGGAGATTATGTGACATATGTTAGCATAAGGACAAGAGGTGTGCCAATGAAAGTCAAGGAAGAAATTATGAGGTTGATAAACAAGAAAAAAACAGCCATAGGCCAAACCAAATTGTACTTTTTTGGACCATCATTTCCAAATAGAGCGCTGATCAAGTCAGTAATTAGCAAAGGGTCTGGTAGGCCCAGGAAGACCTCTATTCTTGACTACAAAAGAAAAATATGGCTTAGCCCCAATCATTATGGAGATCACTGTATATATAACCAGAGGTTGAAAGAACAAAGGAAAAAAAAAAGAGTTGTCTAATCTTCTGTCTTCAGATTAAGCGGGCGACCTTCTCACCCACTTCGATCGGAGGCCGCGGCGCTTTAGATCGAACCCGCCGCCACCGCGCAGGGGCTTCATCTCATCTCCGCAGCTGCGGCCCCCCTGCTATAAATAGTTTAACCTTTTTCCATTTCCGAGCGCTGGGGGAGAGAGCCGGAAGCTGGCGGAGTAAACCGCGCTCTGAAATGGCGCTGGGTTTGGGCCTCGCCCCCACCCCAGGAGCTCGAAGCCCTGATGGCCCGCGGCCGCGACGCCTGCGCCTCCTCCCGTGATCAAAGCGGGGAGACGCCAGCCAACACTCCCGCTGCAGACCCGACGGGGTAACTGCACCCCAGCCAGGCTCCCGAGGCGCCGTTCTCCGGTCCAAGAAGGAACGGCCATTTCTCTTTCGTCCTCAACTTCCCCCTTCCCCTCAGCTCAACCCGTTTGAAATCTCACCAAAGAAATAGATGTAAAAGAGTAAAACTTTTTCATCAGCTTGTTTGTACTTTAGGGCACATATGAGGATGGCAATAACTGACACTTTTATAATGCCTGCCCGATATTGACATTTTCTCTGCCTCAAAGCATTTATTGCCATGCGGTATATTACTTCTCCCTACGGCACAGCGACTGCACTGCTCCACCCGTGGACAGCATGCTATAATAAGCAGCAGCCGGACACACACACACTCTGGATTAATGGAGGATGTCACAGACAGGCCCGAAGATACGTCTGCACATTCCAGATCAGGAGCAAAAGGCAAAAAAGGGCTGAACAGATGCCGAATATTAATGTCGGGGAAGGAGGGGGCCGATTTCATTTCAGTTCAGTCAAATCTAGAAACAAGGTCAAATTTCATTGGAGATTAAAAAAAAAAAAAAAAGCTTTAGGAATTTTTTATGCGATAATTTACCGAATTGACTTGAACTGAAATGGAACTGACCCCAAATCTGACGATAGAATAAAATAAAAATGGTGACGATGGGTACTAAGAGACTGAGGTAAAGCACACTCACCATAATGAGGGAGCTCAGCAGCATGGCCTGGATACGCTTGGTTCCAAGATCCCTAGAGAACACATCCAGAAGTTCCAAGTGAGTGCGTGAATAAAGGTAGTTTTGCTCTTGCATGGCAAATGCATACAGTCCACAAGCATTGAAGAGGGAAAAATGACTATATTTTTTTATGACAAATGTTCCTTTACTGCAAGGGTTTTGGAGGAAGCTGAGAGGTTTTAGAATATTCATGTAACTTTTCCCATGATCTTTCTTTAGATAACCACTTCACATAAAAAAGGGCCTTGAAAGCTTCAGCCAGACCAGAAGTACCTTCCACCTTTCAGCATCTCAGCAGAACTAAAAGCCTCCACTCATCAACAGCAAAGTGCTTTGTCCTGTATGGTGCAATGAGCCTAAGTGTTTTTTCACCCTAAAAACTTGAATAACCTCTTCTTCTGGGAAGAAAATTCTTCTTAAATTGTTTCCTCAAGTAAAGGGTAAATCGCAAACAGATTGAAGAGGCCTATAAGTGTTGAAACCAGATGAGTGACGAGCAACTTCAAGAATTCAGGGCTCATTAAGGAAAAGGGAAATTTGAAAACACTCTAATCCCAACAAAATAAATTGACCTATGAATAAATAATGAAACAGGAAAAAGAAGGAGAAAAAAGCCCCTTAACTGTCGGTGGGTTTTGGATGCTGATCCATTTAAAGTACTTATGGGAGCCGCTATCAGCATGTCCGCAGCAGCAAATGCACAGTGGATCTAATTTTTCCTCCTCCGGCAATTAACCCAGCCCGGGGAAGCGAGGAACATTGACATTCCAGTGCTGGAGGAGAAAAGTTCTTTTGATTTCGGATTATCCGAACATGCGCCGAAAACCCCCCTGAGGATTAGATGCTCGAAAGGAGTGGGGACGCTTACGCAAGGACCCAGAATAAGAAAATTGCTCTGAGACGAACAAATAGTGCGGCATGAAAAAAAAGACAATGGGGACCGCTTACAGGAAACGAGCTTTCTGACACCATCGGGCTAATTTCACTGCGGGGCTTCTCAGGCTTATTCAGTTGCAAAGGTTAGCTGCGGCAGAGCACGCAAAATAACAAGAGTGAGGTGTTCCCTTGGCACAGGCTGTACTGTAACTCCACTGCTTATCCCCTGATAAAAACATTTTTAAAAAGGGCCCAGAAAAGGTCTTTTGATGAGTTTTCAATGAATATTCTGGGTCTGTTCTCTAACACTAACCATGACAGCGCAGCTTAAAACATTTTTTCATTCCGCATCTTTCTGTCCCCCCCCCCCTTCCCCTTTGGAATTCCCAATTACAGCTCACAGCCTATATTTCCAAAAAGAAAAAAAAATACATTGATTCAAGTCAATTTCCATAGTCAGTTTTCGCAATGAATTTAAAATGTATGAAAGTGTGAACATTCAAAAAAAGACAGACTTATTTTAGTAACAGGCAGCATACAGGCTGAAGGTGGAACATTCTGTTTTTTTCCCACTTCTGAGTGGTGTGTGGGAGCAGAGGCATTCCATCTGTTAGGCTGCACATTGATTTCACATCTAATAGATTGTCCAGGAGTACAAAACAGAGCAATTGCAGCGGAAGCAGAGCATGTTGGAACTGATTTACTAGATGCAATCAACAAATCAATCAATAAATCAATCAATACAAGACAGTTGTTGTACATTTTAACAAGTGTAAACTGTGTTTTTCAGAGGGAATTGAAGAACATTAGCACAAAGGCAACAAGGATAAGGCAGAAACGGAAATGTATTTATTTACTGTAACCAGGGCAGTCGCATTGACATCTTGATCTTTTGCAAGTCAGCCCTGGAGGCAGCATGTCTACGGACAGTGGGAGGACACCAGAGAGCCCGGAGGAAACCCACGTGAACACAGGGAGAACATGCAAGCTCCCCGCACAGAGGATCTGGCTGGCCGGAACTTGAACCCAGAACCTTCTTCTTGCAAAGCAACAACAGTAACCACTGCACCACCGTGCTGCCCTTAAGGCTTGGAATATTCATATACAGGCTAGGGAAGTTCACGTATCAGCATGGGCATTTGCAGTAACAGACTATATTCTTCATGACTATAGATCCTGTTGCCAAGGTAACCTACCCAATTTTCACTGTGTCCAGCGTATGGCACGGGGTTCCATAGACGGGCACTTTGCCCATGACGAACATCATCACCTCAGCACGCTGGTAGTCCGGCAGATTACCGCCAAAGAATCCTGTGAAAAATTACAAAATGAAAGCCATCGCAAATATGTGTGCCTTCATCATGCCCACTATTGCTCATTGGGTTTTTACACAAACCGAGCTGAGAAGTTATGGAGCTCCCTACATTTTAATCAAATATGTAGGGAGCTCCATAAAATTGTGGACAAAGAGTTATTTTTTTTCTTGATTTGGCTCTGTACTCCACAATTTTAGATTTTTAATCAAACAATTCTCATCTTTTATTGAATGGAATTTTTATACATTTTGGTTTCACCTCATATATAGAAATTACAACACTTTTTACGTATTATCCACCCAAATTTCAGGGCACAATAATGTTTTGGACAAATAGACAGATATTTCTGATTAGTCAGGAGTGTTCAATTGCTTCCTTAGTGCAGGTATAAGAGCTTTCAGTATCTAGTCTAGATTCTGGGTGTGGCAAAGAAGTGATTGTGCACTGGCCAATCAGAACGCTTTACATTTTCTGTTAACTGAACGGTTGCGTCAGGCATCCTTTTTCTCATTCTTTGTTTATGAAGCCCGTCTTTCTGCTCTGATGCTCACCAGCTACTCTTATTTGACTTAAGAAATTAACATTAAAATACTGCTGCCAAACAACCATAAAAAGGTGCTCCTTTTTCTTTAAATTATTAAATGTATTCTGTTACAATGTTAAACAGGACATGCATGCTAATAAAATAAATATATCTAATATATCTAATAATGGCAATCATAATTATAATAAAGATATTATAAATAGCAGGGTAAATAGCACACTCTTACAAATGTTGCAGTTTGCTTATTTATTCAATGACATCCCTAAAATATATTTCCCTTTCTAGTCACAAGCACATGCAGCTATTTTTCAAAAGAGGGTTGTGATATTAATAGTAATTTTAGTATACTTCACGAACAGTCTAGGCATATGAAAGGCACAATAAGCATTTAGTTCAAGCAGCTGCCACCGACTGCCAATGATTTAATGTTCTGAAGTGGTTTTGAAGTTGTGAGTCACCTTATCTGCCGGCATTTTTCATTTTGAATCTATCTGTACATTCATAGAACATTCATAGAACTAGTGGACTGGTTTACATAATGCCATTATTCAGCGATGCAAGGTCTTTCACCCCTACACTGGCAGGTAAGAGAAATCACAATGTGGATTGTACAAGCTACACATCTAAAAAACCATTGAGGGAAGCAGATCTTGTAAGGTCTCAAATATGACGATACTTAGATCACAGATTTATAAACTGGCACTTTGGGCTTGTCTGCTACCTAATTTCTGACCCATTAAAAAGAGAATATAGAGGTTTTCTGGAACTAGTTTTATCATTCGGCGAGGTGACACTTTGTTTGCACTGCACAATAACTCACAGTACAGGCTAACCGCTGGTCTGTATTAACAAAATTATCTGCAAGGGCTAGAAATTACTTTGCTGTTGACAACATTTCATTTGATTTATTTAAAGTTATTGTTGTGCTCTATTTTTGAATTTCATTGAGCTCTATTTATGTTAGAGCCGCAAGGAAAATGTGATTGAAAAATAAATATATCCTGACTGCTTGTTTTGTTATGATGAATTTAAATAAGATATTATTACTGGAGTAACATTCTTAGGTGGCCCCCACAACATATTTAACAAAATCTTTTTTTCCCCTATAATCTCCTCATGATCAAGCACACTGTCATTGCAAAGCATGGGTTTCCAGTGGTGGAATCTTAAATTTCTGTGCCATGCATTTGTACCAATCAGCACACATAAACACCCAACCCAGAAAATGCTAACCAACCAAGCCAGATGCTCCAAAATATCAATAAGCCTTTGTGACAGTTGCATTTGCCAAAGCGAGGGGTTCTTTGCATCCTCAAAACAGACCTTGTTAAAAGTGCTTTCCTATCATTTGGACAGAGATATGTATCTGTTGTTAAATTCTAACTGCTCAAAACTACACTCATACATTGCAGCTGAGCTTTTCATAAAAATGAGTTCTCTGGATGCAAATGGAAAGCCATTTTATTTTTTGCGTTGTAACTGCAGTGGCGTGACTATCGGACAACCTCCCCTCACCCAAAAATGCACACACACACGCACACACAAACAAACCCAAACAAAAAAAAGCAAACACAAACACGTATGCCCACACGCATGCACACACACACCCTCCTCCTTTCCCTCACTAACCGATGGTCTGAATAATGGCATTCTGGACGATCCTCTCGTCGTTCTCCTTGGAGCGGGAGGTGACGCTGGTGCTGGAGTTGCGGCGGGAGCCCTCGCCGAGCTCGAAGTCCACGCTCAGGCGCAGGTGCTTCAGCAGAGTGTTGAACACTTCCAGGACCGTGGGGCCTGTGGGACAAACAGCATGCTTCCAGGGGTGAGAGGCCAACACCGCAGTGAGCAAACCGTGCAAACCTCACTAAAGACTCGGTCAGATAAGTTCATTCAGACCGACTCCACTCAGACAAGTGACACTAGAGACTGTTAACAACAGTAATAATCAGATCATTGATTTTACACTGCATTAACATCCCTGATTACGTACATTAATGTACTCTAAGCCAGTTCTGCTTATCTGAACAATTGATGCAACCACCCGCTCAGCAGTCATCCACCCAATGGCGGAGGTTACACGGCTCACCCTTGGCTTGTGCAGGGACTGCAATATGACCGTAATAATGACTGTAATTCCACCTCCTTTAGGGTTTTACATAGGAGACAGATTGGGATTTAATGGCTGTAATTTCCAACCTACAAAAAGACTCTTCTGTGTAAGTACAATCTGCACCTAACATTAACGCTATATCGCAGGACAGAGCGTTTTCAAGAACACTTGTGTTATACTCAGACAAAATCATAGCATAGGGTGCTATGTTTCCAATTTAAAAATAGATGTCAACTGTTCTGTTTTCCACCAAGTCTGGTGATTGTATGACATGAATGCAAATGACTAAAATGGGTCAGTTTGTATTCTGAGGGAATGGTCATTCAGCAATTAACTGAAATTGTACTCATTAACACAAGGGATTCCAGGAATTATTTGACTAAAGCATTTCTGAACTGTCAGTCCAAAGCACCATAGCCTGCATATCTGTACTCTACCACAGGCATATGAATGCACATCAGGGGCAACAGGTCAAAAGAGAATGCAACTAATTAATTGGTGATTGTTTCTCTAATGTACAGGGCATCTATCAATCAATTCAATGCAAACTACCTCAGTGGCATGATACACATTTACATCTTGATAAGCTAATGGAAAAGATTCACATCATTAAAAGCTACAATAGACTATCCACCTCCATAGTGAGCAGACTCTTTTATATATCATTGAACACAGTATGTATATTTATGAAATCATTCCCCATCTACAGAATACCTCTCTAGAAAAAATACAACATATATTCTTGTAAATATATTATTTCATCATCATCATTGTCATAATTATTAAAAATGCAGCACAATTTAATGTTGCATTATGCATTATGCAACCTCAGATATAACAGTATTTACTAATAACACTAACAATAATGGCTTAGGCACTAATGGAAACAGTAATGGGAAAATGCAAAAATATTTTATATTAGCTCAAATATTCAGATCTGAATTGTTCTTGCGGCTGATTGGCTGTTGCGTTTTAGTCCTATAATCTTTTTTTTTTCTTTTCTTTTTATTATCCGATTCAGTTAGTGCAACAACAAATCATCTCTGAATATACAATATACACATTGGGAAAAATAAGCTAAAGGGAACATAATGCCAAATAAACACGTACAGATATGGTACTGACCACAACTTCACCACTACTAGAGGTATGATAAACTGCACAACACAGAGGAATGAGGACCTATGGGGGTGGAGTTCCAACCTGTGGGGGGCTGGGGGGGCATGTCATAAGGTCACTTCTGACTGAAGTACAGTCGATGCCAGATAGACGCCTTGACCCATCCTGCTTTGTGCCAAACAAATCGACAAAATTTACGATGCCAGCATGGTTTGTGGCATCCGAAGGCCAGAAGGGGTCAAAGTTCAGATACGGCATCGCCGTCAGATGCCCTTAAACGTACCTAACCAAAGGTTTGGTGGGGAAGCAGATGGGTTAATCCAGGTATACACGTTAGTATTTTTTGAAATGTTGAGTCCTGCATGTGGCATTGGGAGGCATAGAGAAAGGAGAGTGGTCAGATAGGTCATCTGTTAAGGGGACTGGGTCTCCAGGGGGAATTTATAAAGACATGGGTGGTCGATTTTTAATCATTACATCATACTTTATTACTGTATCCTCTCTGACAGCGCTACTCATTTTAGTCTAATGAATAATGCATTTTGGGGAGGGGGGTTAATGTATAATAAAATCCCAAAGCAGTGGGGATTGCAGTGTCAGGTTACAGGTACTGTCTGCTACTATATCATTCTGCATGTGAAAAGGTGTATCTGTACTTATCAGCTCAGCACATGTTGGTTTAAAATCACTGCTGTGGACTTGGCTACTGTGTCAAGACACATCTAGAAGCTTCCAAGGCACAAAGGCAACAGAATTCATTGTTCAATACCATGGAAACCAGGGAATGTGAACAACTAAGCTGAATTCATATACATGTCATTTTTGTACCTTTCCCTCCACACAGCAATCATGAACTGTCATTTTTTAAAATGTTTTTAGAAAAAGAATGGGCTATGGCATGCGTCTTCTTCAACTATGGCTGCGCATGGAGGTTCAATGTCTTTGCAAATAAGCTACGTGGGCTGGCAGACGTTCGGCAAACTCACCAACAGAACCTTTGGCCGCTATGGCGACCGTCTCCAGCAGGACTTGCACAATGCCGGCTCGCACCCGCGGCGTGTCCTTACTGTGGGTATCCAGGTGGTTCAAGACTTGCTGGATCACATGGTGGGAGTGCTGGGCCTAAACCAGGGGCACAAAGACCACACTTACCCTTCACAAGTACTATCAGGTTTTTCCAACAAGATTACTGTGCTTGGAAACCAGTCTGATGGTGGTAATGTGGTGGTAAGGAAGCAGCAGTGTATGTTTCTTATCTCAATAAAAAAATACGTAATACAAATCATTTGGTATAATCATCTGAGTGCGCTTGGAACAAAAGGTTATCTTTAAAGTTTTCATTTATTTTTGATTAAAAGCACAACATGCATCAACAAAACATTTATCTGTGTTTTCAATATAGCGGTTATGAAAGCGCACATTAACCTAAATTGAAAGTTAGCAGTTAATATAGTTTTGCATTGATAAGTTAAAAGTGAAAGAGTATACCTGAACCAAAATTATGACAGATAAAACTTAATCCACAATTTGACTGGGTAAAATCAGGAAGTGACTAAATGATGGTAAATCCAACTATTATAGCAAGGGTCTACAACCCTGGTCCAGGAGAGCCAAAGGCTCTGCTGATGTTTGTTTTCACCTTAAGATCAGCACCCATTTCAAACCCAATTAACCAGGTGAAGTGAGTTAACTGTGTAATCAATTGCTCTAATTAAGTGCAGAATAACACGGAAAACCGGCACAGCCTGTGGCTCTACAGCACCAGGGTTGCAGACCCCTGCATTATAGGGTTTCTGAAGCCTCCTTCTACTAATGCTACCACTGAGCTATCATAAGAATTAAGCGTTTAAAAATCAAACCTGAAGATTGCAATATCAATAAACTGTGCTGATTTCACATTGCAAAATATCTTAATTTTTTGTTATTGGAATAAATTAGTATGGGTATTCAATTTATAAACATTATAAACATGGAGATAACCTCTTAGGTTTCTTAAATGGTCACTCTGTTCGACCAGCAATGGAAAAGGGAGAATAGGGTCCCAGGCCATTTCAGAGAACAAACTATCAAATCAATGCCGTGCACAAGTCTCCGTGTGTCCTGTTCTGGCTCAATTCAGGCTCATATCTCAGAGCGCATCTCTCCTGGCTGCCTTTACGAAGCTGTGCAGACACAGCAAACAAAAATCCAGACAGATTACCCAGAAGCCCTTGCATCTGCTCAAACCAGGCTCGACAGACACTCCCTGCTGCTGTGGATCGATTGGCTCTTATCTTTAAGAGTGGCGCTGGCCACCTGGGGACTCCAGGAAAAGTCAGCCAATTAAAAAACAACAGATGAAAACCACAGAATATGGTGTGTACATGTGTGAGCGAAAGATATAAACAGAGCGAGAGGGAGAGACAGAGATATTCATCAAATGGGGAATGCTTCTGTAAAAAATGCACATTACGTGAGATTATATATAAAACAGGCTACTATTAGCATTTTATTATGTAATTAAGGCTTGTTGATCTATGCAAATATAGGCACTTTGGTTTTTTAGTGGTTCATATTTTATGTCTGTAAGGCATTTTGATTGCATCCAAAGAGAATTAAAGTAGAAATGGAGAGCAACAGAAAGACCAGCAATGAAGGTCTGGGGATGTGTTCCACAGAACAGAAAACAGGGGTTTACAGATGCTGTCCTGACATCTCAGTTCTTGACAAGAGAGTTATGGAATCTGCTGCTGCAGTGCAATTATCCAGATGAGAAATACGTTCCACACACACACACACACACACACACACACAAACATACACATAAATCCATATGCACACACACACGCACAACGTATACACAGCCAAAAAGGCATCCCACACATATTTTTTAAGCTGAGATAAAAGCCAGTGGGAGTCAGCACGAGCTCGAAAGTAAGACAGCTTCCTGATGGATCTTTATGCAGGCGTAGCCTCATTTCAAGGGGGAGCGCAGGCTCGCGACGTCGGAGCCTGTGCCGGGAGTGGGAGTGCGTTTGTACCAGCTTGGCGGTGACTAAGTCCCTGGGGGCCGAGTTGCACCGGTTGGGACGTGACTCACACAGACTCCGGTTTGCCAGTGATGCTCCAGTATGGCACTGATTCTGCTCTGAAGCTGGTGTCTCAATTGCCATTGGATTAAGAGAAAAGGGACAGGACAGGAAAGGCACAGCTATCCTGCTATTCCATCTTGCCTGGCTGTTCCCAAAGCTCCTGTTAATCAGCTATTTTAATCAGCCACTTTGTCCTTACATTTTTGTATCAGGTTTAAGCAAGTCCAATGGGCACCAACTTGTTTTGAAACAGATTTAAGATTGAAACAGATTTAGGACCTCTGAACACTATCAATGTGTACGTAAATGCCATTTATCCAGCTTTTTAAAATGAGGTGGAGCATTTACTCACTTATTTTTTGTTTAAGAGCATTGTTTAACCATTAACATTGTTGCAGTTTTCCACAAAGTTACGCTAATGCTTTATTATTCCAGGTTTTCCACATCTTTTAACAATATTGTATGAGAGCGACATGTCATCATTGTGACCCATATCTCTATACAACGTCTCGTACAGCAGACTAGGCTATATATATATATACCATTACACGCAACAGAACGAACAAATAAAAAAATTAATAATTATTAAAAATTAACATAAGAAAATTAAATTTTTTGTACTGTTTGGCCCCAACAAACACAAGTGCACCCCCCTTCTGCATGGTAGGCTGTTATTTCGGCTGAGATCACCCAGATTTTTGATATAGCCACCCAGGCATTAAGAAGCTAGCTATGATGGCAAGCTAGCTTGCCAGAGAGTGACAAGTTGGTTTGCACAATATCATATCTAATGGTAAGTTTGGCCAACAAACAACCAAACATTGAAACAGCCAACTGGTATGAAACAACCACCAAAATGCGTATTTCCCATTCAACTGGACTTTTATTTCAATATAGAACAATATATTATAAATACTGATATGAATATATGCTCTCTCACCCAAGCTTCATAGTGGAGGTTAAGATGGCAGTGCCTGCTTATTGAGCACTGGCTTGCTAGATACTGTAGGCTACTTCCATTTGTGATCTATGACCATGGTGTGAAAGAACAAATAAAAGTGCTATTGCTCAAACCATTTAAATACTGCTAGTAGAGAGGGCACTGCATTGAGGGTTATGGAACAGTTATGGACAGAATTTATTTGAGTAAATCGATACTACAAGATTTAATGGGAAACAAATTACACGTATTTATACTGCCAAGTGTCTAGATTGATCTGAAGAAGGGATTGATGCCAGCCCAGAGGTGAACAGTAATTAACTTGCCAATCTTAAAAAAGGGTCAGCTTGTTTTAGCACTGCAGCGTAAACTGGCCACGCAAAGTTGGGCCCAGCCGATGTGGCAGCCACGCATGCCCAGAGTTTGCCCACCTTTTTATCACTACAGCAGTACACATACTTGTGATATGAAGTTGGACAAAAAAGACAAGAGGAATATGTCAAATTATCAAAATAATGAATCTAATAAAAGAAGAACTGCTGTGTGAAACTGACAAAAAAAAAAAAAACTTACACCCCACATGTTTGAGGGAAGCCAATGCCAAAGTCATTATGCACATCCAGCCTGCACAAGTACCCCGTTTCCTTCACACATTAGGTGGCAGGAAGACTGCAAACTGACTATTGAAACAACAGAATCTCAGCGCTTCTGTTGTGAAGTGAGTGGGCCGGTTTAGCAAGTGGCTTAATTTGGCAGGGGTGAATAAAATGGACTGCTAGTGATTCAGCATGCAGTAATAGTTAGGAAAGTGGACTGGTTAGTTCAGAAGTCCACCGCTAAAAATGTATATTATGTCCGGCACAGGCTGTGGAGGACAATGAGAAACTACACATAATGTAGTAACATACAAATACTTATGAGCGAGCTACAACAAACTCTTCATTTATATTCATCACAAAACAGTGCTAAATGTGGAATGCTAAATAATGACTAGTAGGAGACTACTTGCATCTTACATGCGGAACATAAACTTAGAAACACACCATATTTGCTTTCACAGTTGTAGATCATTGAGGTCGACTGTGAAAAAACAGAGTCAAATAAATAAATATTTAAATTGAGGCACACAGGATAAGAAAGTACATTGCTTCTATAATGACACTACTTGACGATGGGTCTAGTGGGTTTGTGTGCAGCACAGGTACAGTGCAAGCAATGTCAGCTCCTGTCTGCTCAGTAAAAAAGGAAATGTACACAACATTCAAACCCAGCCAGGTGTCAGCTCTATTTATGTGTTTCTTCCAGCTTACAATGGAAATTTCAAAATAGAAAAGAAGGTCAAATCTCTTAAGTGTTGCATGAGTCACTCTTGTTTGAAAGCTTTGATGGAGCAAGTCTTGGAAATTTCTGTTTCTATAGCCTGAACTTCTTGACATAGAATGTAAGATATATTAAAGGCCAGTTATGTTTGTGGAGATATTCTGGTTTGAGTGGTATTATATTTTCAACAGGATGGCCCAATTTCCAACACTAGCCTTTAACACACACACAACACTCACACAAGAGTTATGCACACTGGAATCTGTGAAAGCTTCCAGCCACCTGCCACTCTAGTGGAATCTGACTATCAAAAATGACAACGCCTGGAGCTGGCAGTATTATTTGAGATTTCACACTGCTGTCAGGAGTCACCTCTCCTGTGACACTCTCCTGCCTAAAGGGAAAAAGCTCCACAGGGCACGGCTGAGTGAGTACATGGATGGGAGACTTGGCTGGGGGAATAAAGTCGCTCCTGGAGGAGATGTTAGTGGGCTAGTGCCAGTGGTCTTTCCCCTGGGCTGAACAGAATAACCAATATCTCAGTACAGTGACAGGCAGGAGATGTCTGCATATGGATGAGAACATACACTAAGTCTTTGTTTCAATGCACTGTAAAGAGTAGGGAGTTTTTCTGGTTTTTCCAACATCCTACCTAACCCTCTATCTGGTCATATTTACCTCAGTATAAGTATGTACTGGTTCAGGGAATACTTAATTTGTTTGGTTTTATATATTAAATCAACTGCTGTAATTCATATTTTAAACCTGTTTCGCTTTGGTGGAAAGACCTCACATTCATATAAATGTCTGCTTGTATTAAATAGTAAAATTTTTGTTTGATTGTCTCCAGTCACCACTTTCTGGTGGGCCTAAACTTAACATTTACTAAACTTGGCTGTCCCTGACCTCAAATAGGCAAAAAAGTTGCATCAATGTACTGCCATCTCTGGAGACACTAGACAACCTTTAGTCTGCATGGTTAATTCCAGGTCTCACAAGGCTGTAGCCTTTATTGAATTTCAATGCGCCATATCTGGGAGGCGCTGTTTGTTTCTGACCAATCACCTTTTCACAACAACACCCATCTCATGGTCAAGCTCAGCATGCCTCCAACATGAATAGGTCACAATTGCAAGATCTTTGAAGATAATAACTAATGGTCAAAGGCTCCCTTCTGGGTTTACAGATTGCTCTTGCTGGAAATTGAAGAATTTCAAAGCCTATACAACACTGCCTACAATAAACCTGAACAGCGGGATGTATCTCTTCTTGTACTGCAAAAAGCCTGCCGAGAGAAGCTTCCACAGTGTGACATGAGTTATATTTGTATAGCATCCCCATGGAGTTACAGAGACGGGCCTGACATCTAAGAGGTACAAATGTCTACAGATTCAAGCAGATTTGCTATGTATGAAGCTCAGCTTGCTTCACTTTGAAGGGCACGTCTGCTATTGACGACTCTCTCAGCATTGGCCCTTTCCTTTGTCCTTCATATGTTCTTTGCCTGGAGACTCTCAGCATGTAGCAATGTGACCTTTGGGATTAATGTAAAAGGTCAACTATCCAGTATTGGATTATCTGCCTTCAATCAGGCATTATCTACATAGAATACACAATGGCGCTTGTAAATCAGTATTAAGGTAGTGAAAGGGCAAAGTACAAGGACGTCAGTGGTGACTGGCAACATTGTCGTCAACATCAACACAACATTCACAACCATCGCTATCATCTTGCATACAACTATCACCACCACCATCATCATCACCACCACCACAAGCACCACCAACCACCAATCATTATCATTGTTACAAATATCCTTTTTGGGGTTGGTATAATAATTTCTTTTGTCAGTAATTCTTTTAATTTAGTTGTATTTTCAAGAAAACACATGGCTTTATTCAGGATGTCCTCCAAAGCATGTAATAATATAAACAAGAATACAGTTTCCACAGCATAATATCCTTGCATTTAACTTGTTAAATAAGCCAATGGATCAATATTTACACATTAAAAAGAAAGTATATTTCAGGTTACAATGGCGGGCAGGTTGGTATATACTGCTTGTGCTTCTCTCAGTAATCTCAGTAATCCTACCTGTATGGAGTACATAATGATCCGGAAACAGGAAACGGCAAACTCATTCGGGTCCCACAGGCGGTGGTTGTCTAGATGCCTGGAGAGATAACATGCAAAGTGAGTCAAGAACGCCAGAGAATGAAAGTATCTCAGATTGCAAGTTTATAAAGGTATTGTCGACTAGAAGACAGGCAGAAGGACATTCTATCACATATTACCCAAAAAGAAAGGACTTAATTTGTCAACCTGGTATTATATATATATATATATATATATATATATATATATATTTACATATATATATAAAACAGGACACACTAAATACCAACATCTTAATGATACTAAAAAAGGTTGATATTAACTCTGTAGTGTAATAAGCAGATCAGTATTTTATATAATATATTTAATGAACAACAAACTCTAAGATTAAACCTCTTGGAAAAATTGCAGCACTATTATAAAAAATGTAAACATCAACAAAACAACGTTCTGAAAAGTTAGGCAAAATGTAAATGGAAGGTTTTTGTATGATACTGAAGTGGAATTGAGCTGGCAAAAATCTGTTTTTTGAGTAAAACAAGCAAGCAAACCGCTGATCTGAGAAAGTGCTTCCGACATTTTATTTTATCTATTTATTTATTTTTTTTACTGCTGAGCTATGCTTACATTCAAACAGGGTTTCAATTGCTGTGAAATGGATGTCTGTGTTTTGGCAGAGGCTATATTTGAATGACTGTATGATTGCTAGCCTGCAGCGAGAATATTTTTGGACAGCATTTTTTGTTTCAGGATAAAACATTCCCAGAAATGTGAATAATAACCCTTTCACACATGAGCTATGTGAGTTAGACTTAAGGAGTATGCTTAAAGATTGTAGATCCAACAATTTAGCCAATATTTAAAGCTGCATACATAAAAAGAATATTGGGTCTAGCTGGTGGCATTTAATTGGACCCTCCCCGTGTTTTATTTGGAGAATATCATCTTATGCCATGACCCATTCACACCACACTACGGTCTCAGGGAAGTACCGCGTTCTACTTCTAAATGTACTGTTTTTTCCCCGCTAACATCGCCTGGCAGCCAGCTGGTCAGTGGACATTACACTGGCAAAACCCAGCATGTTAAATCCTAAATTGATAGCCTAATGATGTGCTTTGTAAATCTTGCTTTGTAAAAACTGTCACAAAATGTTTTAAGTAGCATGTTATTTGTTATTTAATATTCACCATTACATATTTACCTGTAACAACTGAGCAATGAAAGCAAAGCTAATGAAAATGAAGATACTTCCCATGGAGTTCAGATCTAATATAGGCTAAATTCATATGAATAAATGTAAGGTTTCCAACATTTGTATAAAGGTTTTGGAACATTGTTTCTCCATGAGGGCAGTTGTAACACTTGGATTGATTCATTGATTCAGGAAATTTGAGCCAGTAAAAACATGACAAGAGGGTCAGGTAACCATGCTGCATAGAGTAACCTGTGTGACCCTTTTCATACCGAAGCCAAGCCGAGTCGAACCCGCGTAAATCCCAGGTCATGAGCAGGGTCACGGACCTGGGTTCGGATAACGCGGGTTCACCCTTTCACACCAAAGGCAAACAAGGGTTTTACTCGGGTCGTTGCTTCAGTGTGAAAGGGGTATTAGAGACATAAGGTAATGGTTTCAACGGCGATCGGGGGGAAATGTTACACAATCTAATTATCTGTCACTTACAAGAATGGAGACAGTTAGCACTGACATGGGTCTGGATTCAATCTGAATTTAAGGACACACCACAGCATTCTGCCTCAGCTGCATACACCAGCCAGGAGCCAAGGAGATATTTTATTTGCTGGAATTCAAATTTAGATCTTGCTCTTCAGCTCACTCCATAATTTTGTCTACATAATGTCAAACTTGAGCATTGATTAAAACGTTGCTGACAAGCTGTAATTGACACAAAGCAAAATCTTCATTGTAATATAACTATCAGAGCACTTTATCAGAGTATACTTTCCCCAATTAACTCTGTTAGAGTTGATTTAACACAGCTGGAGTAAATGTTATACTCATTGAAATCCCTAAATTCTAAAACTATTATCTGCATAAGGGGAGCAACTAAACCTTAACCTGTTTGTTGGCAATGAAAATGCATTAAGCACTCTCTATATTTATGTTCAGCCGATGCAACCAATAGGGGCTGCAGCTTATGTGATCAGCTTTGCAGAAGGTATGCTTTGTCTGAGTATGCGAAAGAAAACCGTTTTCCATTATTATCCAGCTCTGAATAGTTTTTTTGTCTATTTCTCCTAATGACAAAAACATTTTTTCTTAATGCTGAATAAGAAAAAGGTACCACACCCATGTGAATATGCATACACATGCTTAAAATAATCTAATATCTCTATCTCTCACACATACACACACACACTCACCATGTATGTGCAATCATAACTTTATATTAAAGCTTTTCATGCTTCTCGCTCTCTCTTGCGCACACACATACACACACACACAAACCGTGATCACTCAAACACTTCTAAATATGGAATCCCTGTACTTCTCTCTCTTTCGCTCTCACACATACTCAGACACACCGCTTCCCCAAACAAATCTAAATATGGAAGATCTCCATGTCGCTCCCTCTCTCTCACACAAACACACACCTCTCGGAATAGGGGTACTTGGCTCTATTCCTCAGCCTGCTCTCCCACAGAGTTTCACAGAAGGCAGACTGGTTTGCCAATATAGGTATTAGCACTTCAGAGAGGAACCGTCACTTTAATTAGAGTGGGGAAAAGGTGGAAGCGGGGGTTCTTTTTTTATTCCAATTCACCTTTGACGTTGGGAACACGCTCTCAAGATAAAAGAGGCGGTTCCATCAATCCGCCATAAACCAATCATTTAAAAGTGAAGCGTGCACCCCGCCATCAAACATTAATAAAAAAAGGCCAAGCTGTGCTTTCCCCATGGAGGACGGTGTTCTTGTGTTAAAGGAAAGGCAATAAAAAAGGGACACTACAATGAGATCAGGAAGAGCGGCAGCAACCGGTCGCCTATATAACCTCATTTTCCACGTCGCCTGGGTTAACCCAAAACAGTGCATCCAACACCTGCTGTCTTCTAGGCGTAGGATGTGTATGTCGCCTACTAAATACAAGAACTTTCTGTGTTCTTAAGGAAGGCACACACACGTACTACAATTTAAAATGGCGTCATTTAATGGACCCAAGCAGGAGAGACATGAAACAAAATGCATATCTGTGAACCCTAAATGTATTTTTGTTGCTCTCATTCTGGAGTGCGTGAGGGAGACAGTATTTCAATTTGATTGATTAATCATGTCAAGTTTCACTGACAGGATTCTCCTCTGTTCTACTGAGGTCCATAAACACAGTAGACGAATGAAGGAAATCTATTTTTCTCGCCTTACAAAAAATCTCAAAACATGTTTCAGCAAAGCACCTCATCTCGAAAGCCAAAAGCAGGCCATGCTTTGTAGTGACACATTTATTTCTAGCATTTCTACATCTCACAAATCTTATTTAAACAGAAATTACATTTAAAAAATGGATCATAAGTATTGTATCATATTTCATAATACTATGATAATATGATGATCATATGTTTGTAGGCTGTTCATTCCCATTTGGATAAATGGGGAGAAGAAATAAAAATAAAAAAAATAAAATAAAAAAAGTGGTGATGAGGAAGGGGATAGATATCAGAAACAGCTGGCAGGGAGCAAAGTTACATGGCAATTTACACCTTTATAGAAAACCAGTTTAACAGGTGAAGGTATTAGCATAAGCAATCATAATTTAATAATAGCAATAAAGATGGGTCTTCAGGCCTCTGGCTTTGCAGTATGTCCTCAACTTGAAGCAATGCAAATACAGGTAATGATTAAAATTATCCGTTACCATGACAACACCACACGTTTGCTATTAACCATAATCTGGCTTTTGAAAGAACGACTTCAGGTGCCCATTAACACCACAATTCCTAGTTTCCAGAGCCCTTCTAGCCTGCTTGGATTCTCGAAACCTCAGAGGAAATATTAAAGTAGAAAGCTCCATACGCTGCAGTATTCTCATTTTGTGTCAGACATCTCGTGCCGAACCATCTCAGCATATTAAAAGACCTTTCTGGAATCAAAATGCAAATTGGGGTGCGCAGTGTGGGGAGCCAATCGAACAAGGAGCCGACAGTAAGCCCTCTGTAATGCGAACGGTGTAAATCTGGGCGGGTGGCTTTGGGTCGAGAGGGATCCGCCGCCACTTTAGCCAACTTGTTTTATTTCCCTTCGCACAATGGCTTGACGACCCTCTGCATGTCCTCCATGAGAACAGGGCCTGCCTAATGATAGCTATCATTCTTACTCCAGAGCCGAATCCGGCTCCCTCCGGCATTTCAGTCATGCCTCATAGCCTGCCTCCATGCCACTCTCCATGCATCAAATTGCCCCTGTGGCTGTCCATTGTGACTTTGGCTGACTCCCCTTCCTCATTTCATACCAACGAGACGCTCCAACAGCTGGCCTCAATGAACACAAGATAAATGGTCCCTGAAAAGACCCTTTGTAAATGGGTTAGAGGGGATAGTAGACCTTCCCTCATATGAATTAGGTCCAAATTCCAGTATGTTCGGGGGACTATCGCTTGGTGGATAATGCAAGGTATTTTCCTCTGAAGAGTCAATAAAAATGAGCCTTGAGGTTGAACAAATAAATTATTTAAGAACAAAGTGGGATTGTCTCAACTGATTATGGTAAATCTATAAATTATGGATGAAGGAAAACAAGCACGATTAGGTTTCATTTTGCTTTCTTCAAATGGTCTTTGGAAAGGACCACTGGGCTCTTCTTTGGGCTTCATGCTGGGAAATGCAATACAAATCAGAGCCAACAGGGCTTGGAGCTCTGACAATTGTGTGTACAAAGGCATGGGACCAGGCTCAAAGCCGTCAGCAGGTCTACCTGGATTACACTGCATATAATCTCACTAAACTAACATTTATATAAATGCTTAAGCATGGGGCCTCGCTTTCAGCTGTGGGAATTTATTTTAAATGTATTTACTGTTTGCTAATTTGTTAATTGTGCGTTAACAATGACAGGCTAAATAAAATACTGGATATGTACCAAGCATGACAGTTCTAATCTTTACACACGAGACCTTATATTGTGGTAAGAAATGCTTCTCTGGCATTAACTGCAGGATCTCAGCCAGTACAGGTCTTGACAGACCTGTACTGAGAGAGAGAGAAACAATGGACATTTGTACATTGTGAGAGTTGAGCTCTTGGAAGCACACAATAATTAGACTTTCTTTCTCTAAAACGATGTGGGAAAGATAAAGACAACACTTGCTTGTTTTTAAGACAAGCTTGGCAGTTCATTGCATCCCTGTAATTGAATTCAATCAAACACAGTTGGTTACTTCATGGGCCAACACAATTCCATCAAAAAAGTTTAGTCTTTATCTAATTTAATCAACTCAGCCTTGCGCCTGTAACAATTCAATTTCTGACTGGCACCTTGGTTTGAATGATTTGATTTTGCCCTGAAAATTAGGAACCTATTTCCTCGAGTTACGACATTTGTTATTCTATTCAGGTCAAAATTTAAATTATTTTATATCACTCACCGAATGACTCACTTCTCAGTTATTAACATTGCCTGCATAGAAAGAGCAACACCTGTATATGCAATGCATAGAGATACTCTGAATAATGCCTGCTGTACAACTAAATCCATAGCCCAAATGGCATATTTTGACTGCCAGTAACAATTATGCAACATAGAATATGACCACTTTATCACATGTTCACTGCAAACCATCAGAGAACAGCCTGTAAGCCCTTAAATACCTATCACTGTCGGACAGTGAAAGGATATTCCACCCACCGTCCCACACACACACAACCACTGCAATCCCACTATTCTTTAACACCTAACTCCCACATATTGTTGGACCTTTAATTCACCATTTGGCCGGTTCTGGGGGCTAGGCCTGCATGACTTAGAGATAAAACACTGAAAGCAGGAACTGCGGGGCGGGGAGGGGGTTAAGGGTATTCACTCCCAAAAACATATCAAAATGTGAATGAAACTTACTGTATAATGTCTGTAACATTGTTTTTACAGTAGTTTAACCTCTGTCTTTAGATTAGACATTGAAAACAAGTTGTAACTTGTAACTTAAAGGTTGATCCAATGGGTTGCTCCACCTATAAACAAATTTTGCGATTTAATTCATAATTGATATCTTTAATAATAATTAACAAATTAAATCAAATACAAATATTTTACATGTTGGATAAGTGAGGTGTTTTAATGGTTGATGCACCAGTGCTTGGTATCGAGAGGGCCGGACACTAAACAAGGATGTTAGCTATTAAAACTGATGGATTCAGAAATAAAACATATTTTACTCAATCCTCAGTTCCACGTCAATATGTAGCAAGCCAGCAAGACTGAGAGTGAAAGACTAATGAGAATTGATTTGTGACGGCACAGAGAATCGGAATGCACATAGAATGCACAGAGACACAGTTTCCATGCTAAATTCCATCCTGCTCTGACACAGAAGCACAACCTGCCATCGGAGCCGCTGACGCAACCGGGGGGGACAAAGCCAGGTAGGTGCCACCGTAACACGGGGCGACCCGCGCGTTCCGGTAACACGGACGACAGGCTGCGCAGCTGCGCGCTCTGACATTTTTTCGCTTGCCGTCAGCTCCGCGAGCCCTTTGACGGGGCGACGAGCACCGCTGCGGGTGCTGCCCGCCCGCCCCCCCCCCCCCCCATCCTCCAGGTCCCCGAGTACGCCAGCCATCCGAGCGGATCTGATCCGAGAGGTGGCTAGCCGCAAGCTGATGAGGGCGACCGTCGCCAGGGGTGACATCAAAAGAGCTAGAGCTAGAGCTGCCCCCCTCCCCCCTCCCCACTCCGCCCCGCTGTTCTATTTTTAGCCGGCCGCAAAGAATGTCTTCGCTCCTTCTCCCGTAGTAGCCTGGCTGGCTGCAGTTATCGACGACAGCCGTCTGAGTATATGAGAGCACGGGTACCGAAATGAGCAGGGCCAGTAAGGCGGGGTTCATACAGTATGAATTCCGCAGGCATTTTTAAAATAGCAAAAAAAAAAAAAACAAACAAACAAACAAAAAAAAAACTGATGCTGCCACATGATGTTGATACGATCACCCTGGAGGGTAACAGGCCCTTGCGTCATGCTCGTTTACGTGTCATAATGAAACACGTATTTTCTTCTCCAAGATCCTCGCGTATTCCTTCCCAGCTCATTCACATTTCTTCTCCATCTTGTGCCACTGAAATTCAAGCTCACCCGATGGATAAGGAGAGAGTGCTGGTTCTCTCAAAACACAGGACGAGCCCATCGCTCTGACGATTAACGGTTGCACCTACATTTCGGTCTTCTGGGATGTTTCAGGTACCATCTTTTCAAGGTACCATCTAGAATTTGCCTTTCAAATCTTTTTACCTGTTATCTTCTGCTTTTCTCTTTCCTGAGCTAATCCTTTCTTTTTTACCTCTCCCCCATTACACCAACAACAAAATCAATCTAATCTATTCTCTTATAACAGTACCTAGTTTGTATTTAGTCGTAGGCAGAAAAGGCACAGATTAAATGCACAGATTAAATAACTTTCTCTTGAGGGAAAGTTTTATGCTATTTTTCAGGATATTGATGTTTACTAAACAGTGAGCTTAATCTTCATATTTGATTGTCAGCAATTTTTGAGGCAAGGGCCTTATTGAAAAAAGATAATAAGAGCACAAGAATGACTAGACTTTAAATGGCATTTGGCTAATTAAAATGCACGTCAATAGCATGGTTCCTACAATTACTTCTAATAGGCTCGTAAAAGCTCCTGATTTTTGAATGTTTCATTTCCAGAAGGTGGTCGGCTTGCATGAAAAGACTGCATTAACGGCAAATGGCTGCAGAGAGGAAAGAATTATGCCGAAGTCTGACTAAAAGGCATATTTTTATTAAGAGTGGGCACATTTTTTCTTTATGTGCGCCAAAGGGGGGCTGCAATGGACTAAGTGAGTGATGGGGGTCGAGGGACACTGCTTATCGCAGGATGTGCCGTTTCATAGAGTCGTTATTAAACATTGAGCCACTGCTAAATTCACTGGTCTCCTTTTATATCTCATACTTGATTTAGGATACAACAAAATACAAATGGGTATAACTGGATGTTATGAAGAACTAGTGCTTTATCCAGTAAAGCACACAACGACTTCAGTCTGTAAAAAAAATGTGAAAATGCACTGACGTATCTTAGCAGACGAGCCCTGCAATACATTTATTTACAAACCCTTAAAGTTGGCAGCTATAAGCAGTTACATAAAAAACGAAGACAAGTGAGCCAGTATCTGCGGCAGCCATACATGCCCAAACCAAAACATCCCCATCACCATGTTTCATAGATGGGGGGGGGGCAGTGGGATTTGGATCTTGGGCAGTTCCTTTGGCTTCCACACTATCAGTGATAATGCTCTCTTCAAATGAGCCTTAATTTAATTTGTCCTCAAACCCTTTTTCCAGAACTCTGCATGCTCTTTTAGGTACTTCTTAGCAAGCTGTACCCTTGCCATCCTGTTTTTGCAGCTAACTAGTGGTGTGCACCATGCCGTGTAGCCTCTGTAGTTTTTAATTTATATTTAAAGTAAATTTTCTGCAGACACAAGTCACTGATGCCTGCCTGCCTGCCTCCTGAAGAGTGTTTCTAATCTGTTGAACAGGTGGTTGGGTTTTTATTCATAATAATAATAATAACTTTATTTAAATAGCACTTATCAAAACATGGTTACAAAGTGCTTTACAAAATTAAAAGACCATAGAAATTCAATGAATAGGACAAAGAAAGCGTGACAGAGATTACAAAGTGCTCACAAACTAAAAGCAAATAGAATGGGATAAAATAAGTAAAAGCAACACAATGATGAGAACAGGATTCAAGAGCTAGAGAGTAAAATGCAGTGACTAAAAGAATAATCACAAAAGACAACACCCCAATACAAGTCACAACAAAATTAAGATAAAATCTTGACAATAAAATGCAATAACACAAGTCAGAAATAAAAGATCAGGCAAAAGCAGACTGGAATAAATGAGTGTTTTTAAAAGTGATTTAAAAGAACATACTGAATTTGATATTTCTCAGCCTCATAATGGCTTTCTTGACTTTCATTAGCACAACTCTGGTCCTCATATGTTGACTAATGCCAATAACAGACCCCAAAGGGAATCAAAAGCCTAGAATCAAGCCCTCTCATACCTGCAATAAGGAAGCAAGTGAACTCACCTGACTAATCAGAAACACCTGTGAAGCTTATTCCAAACATTATCGTGCCCTGATATGAGGGGACTATGTATAAAAGGTGGTGTAATTTCTACCAAAATGGGAACTATTTGATTACAAACATAAAACTGTGGAGTACAGAGCCAAATCAAGAAAAATGCCCTGTCCCAAGTATTATGGAGCGCACTGTATTTAGTGAATGCCATTACGTAGTTGAGGGATAATAAATACAGTGTTCTCATTTAAAGTGACTATATATATTATAGATAGATATTTTATACCCCTCAGAAAATTTTAATTTCTCTGTTGTTTTCACCGTTGTTCCTATGCTGTTCCTGGCCATTGTACTCCCCTCTCTAAAACTGCCCAGTAGGTCTTCCTTGGCCTCTGCTTAGTATCTACACAATGAACTTAACTTTAAAATGAAATAACCTAACCATAAAAATCCTTATCAATGGAGACAGGTTAAGAGTGCTCTTGGTTGGCATCACCAACTGATTGGGAAGATTCCCCTAGCCTTAATTAATGGAAACAATTATTTTAAAGGTCAAGGGACAAAATTAGTTGTTGAGATCGCTTGAATGCAGGGGCACTTAATCAGTGCATGATAAGCAGTTGACAGTGATGACATCTTCTCTAGACAACCCCAATGCCCCCCTCCCACACACACACACACACATACGCACAACCACCCAGCCCTAGGTCCTCAGCTGGTTCTCTTAGCAATTACCACGGGAAAAAGGGAAGACATTTATGACATGTAATTGCAGTATTTTTCCCTAAACTGAAATTAGTTTTCTTGCTGCATTTTATTTATTTATATTTATTTATATTTATTTACTCTTTAAATCATATTTTTGTCATGCATTTTGTGCACTTTTGTTATAATTCATAATTTAAAGATGCCATCTAAATAAAGGTACTATGATTACAATGATTCTTCTACAGATGATGATGATTATTATTATTAGTATTTATTATTTATGTATTCTGCATAACATCCAAAAAAAGCTGCTCTTCTGTTAAATCATGTAGAAAAAAGACCGCAGACACGCGTAGCAAAGTCAGATTGGATTTAAGATGTCAGCGAGGGTGCATCACTGAACACCACCCCACAAACCGGCACATTTGAGCCCTACTCTACGTGCTTATCCTGTGGTGGCTTTATTAGCCTTTGAGGTCTCTCTATCGCAGCACTATCCAAATCCTTTCAAAGTGTGCATTAGCAGATCAAACTGGGTACGGAGCGTTCAGCCTTTCTGTGCTGCTCGCCTGCTGGAGAGGAGAGGTCTAACCATCAGGGCCAGAGACGCTGCGACCAGTCTATGACAGGAAGGCCCTCGTTGCCATAGACACGCCTGTGGTAGTTAGTTAGCAGATGTTTTACAAGATACGGTTTCTAGGTTGCATTTAGAGCTCAAGAAGTAGCTCTCAACAATCTGCAATAGATCACAACCTGACCATTCCAGTTCCAACTCGAAATTCCAACTGCGGGTAATAATGGAAATTAGTTGCCACTGTGGTTGCCACTAGACCTTATAATTATATATTTCCGTCAAGTACTGTAACTACCTATATTGTATTTGTTATGTCATTTTACTAAACAAGTTCGTTTTAGATAAACAACTTGTTAAAATAGTACTATGTAGTATACAGAAAGAAAGTGTGATAGCTCAAAACTATGCTATCTGGACATATGACCCACAATTCTAACCTCAGGTAATAACTAGTTAACGGGATACAGCATGGGCAATGCAGTGTTCTATTTGAAAAGCAGGAATATATTAAATTAACAATCATCTGTTTGTCCATTGTTTCTCCAGCCTATCTGCAAAACAGTATGTCTGGGATTTATTGCTGGGAACAGCATAATTATGTTTAGTTTTTTTTCTTTGCAGGATTAAACCCTATTTATTTGATTTAGAGGAGAAATGACAGTGTAAATGAACTTAAACTGCTCAGGGGGGCAAAACAATTGACTTTTACCACCTGGAATGACAGCACTGGGAAGACTGGAATGGTTGGCTTTGATTGAGACACTGTCTTAGGCAGACAACTGCAAAGTATTGCACCAGCTTTGCCCGACAGTCTGCTGATGACACACCTACACTTCAATGCTGAAAGGCAAATCCCCTTTGAAGTGAGCTGAAAACCTTATCTTATATTAAGATATTAACCTGAACCTTGATATAATTTCCATGCTAAGGAGAGATGCCCCCACCTCCATTTCTAATCTCATCAACACAAGGGCCTTGGAAAAGCTTATAAGCTGCACACTTCAGTTTCCTTTCACTGGCTGAAGGTTCTGCCCATTCACACGCAACCGAAAAAGCTGCAGTAGCTCAAAAAACTGAGAAGTAACCATATTAGCTAACAGTCAGGTATTTCCATCCCTTAGTCAATTAAATTGAAGGTTTATAAATACATTCTAATCCAAAGCTGTTAATATGATGTGAGGAAATGGTGCTTTAATGACCATTTGAATGGATTTTCTCAGTCGATCATCCACATTAGTGAGAATTTGATGTGGCACTGATGCAATGTGGGAAGGAGTCCACTATTGCGGAATGGGCGGTGGAGTTGTGACAGTTCACAAATGCGGTGGACCGCGCCCACCCACAGCTGGAGGTCAAAATGCTTCCACAGGCTAGAGCTCCCTCGAGACTCACTGCTCATAAGCCCAAGGGGCTAGTGGGAGATAAACTGTACATCTTTTTCTGCACCCCATCTCTGCAGGGGCTCATAGGGTGCCTGTGAGTGGATATTTTGGCGGTATACAGTATTAGGGCATTAGAAATGAGCAGTCAGCCAGTTAAAAAGTCACTACTGAGACAATGGTGGATGAAGTGGACTCATGAGCACAGAAACAGAAACAACAAAACTATTCTGTCAAGCAAAAAATAAACTTAAAATGAATGCCAGAGTTCAGTGGTATTATTTAAATGGATAGACTCCTTTAAATGGGATTCTTTATAGTATCTAGAAATGGTCCATCTTAACATCCAGTCAGGGTGCCATTTTGAGAGGAGTATCGAATGAAATGACTACTGTACAGTGCGTCCGTGTTTTAGGGTGTGTGTGGAATACTTACACTAGCACGGGGCGGACGGCGTTGTTCATGTTGCCATAGGCGGCTCTTCCCAGCAGCTCCCTGAAGCAGCTCTCGGCAAGCGCAGCTGGGTTCTCGTCATGCTCGTGGCCTGAGGGGGTGCTTGGGTGTCCTGTCCTGTAGAAAGAGAGAGAGAAAGAGTATGTGAGCGAGTCAGTGCACAGGAGAGAGAGAGAGAGAGAGAGAGAGAGAGACAGAGACAGAGAGAGAGAGAGAGAGAGAGAGAGTGTGTGATGTATGGAGAATGTCAACTATTCGAAAATACTCATTCTTGTGAAGCCCGAGTCCAACTGACATGGCATTTGGAACACAGAGCCTGAGTACTTGTCCTCAGCTAAACTGTACAGAAGTTTCTTAACAGCCTGAAGCAAAAACAAAAAACAATGACAAGGGAAGCAGGTGGAACGGGACATTCAAAGACTAGCAGAGTCCTCCCCTGTACCACCAACCCATCTGCAGACAACAGCACTTGCATTTTCTGCATGCGTGCTGGCTTAGAGCAGCTCTGCTGGGAAGATGGCAAAAATAAACTAGGCAAGGAAACATCTCAGCCTATAAGATTTTAGAGCAGGGAAGAAAAGTTGTGGAAAAAACATGAAACTAATGAATACACCCAGAGAAACATTCTTCGGGGAGTTCTAGGTGCTTTGTCAAAACTTTGACATTGTTTTGTGTTTCTTCCCGCTGTGGGTGTCGGAGTGCTTGTAGATTATTCTCCGTAATAAGTAAGGAAATGCGTGCGAGTCGTGCGAGGGATTCAGAGCGCTTGTAGTTTATTCTCTTTAATGAGTAAGAGATGAGTCGTGCGAGTTGCGCGAACGTTCGGCGGTGCAGCTGCACGTCTCGTTTCCCTCTCAAGACAATTAGATGACGAACGATCTCCCTGAAAAGCAGTGCCAGATGGTCTGTGGGCAGCAAGCCCTCTGGAGGAAAGAACTCGATTCTCCCCGGCCCACTCGATGGCACAGGAGGCCCTAGTCCTCGTTTATTATAAATACCAGTCAGTATCTCGTGGCAGTACAGTAGCTTTGGCCCAGCCAATTCTTGCTCCCTGCCTAATGTTCCTTTATAGCGGCATGAGGGAGGCCATTAAACCTGCCTCAGGGATGAGCGATTGCATGTAGCAAACCTGTCAGCAATGCGATAAAGACATGACCCAGGAGCAGAGGCAGTCCCAGATGTAATCTTACGGTAGACCTCCAACGGTTATGGTATGGTCACTCGTCATTATGAAACTTTGCACTGCCCTGTGTGAAACGGCTCATTTATTATTTACATTTAAAATTCATAATTGGTTGACCAACCAGTTAACAGCCAAAAAACAGTGCAACCTTTTTAAAAAAAAAAATAATTTCAAAGAAATTGCATACTGCAAATATGCAGATTGACAGGGAGAGCTTTGAGGAATGTTTTTGTGTTGTCAGAGCAAAGCGATGGTTTCCAAAGCCTGCTGACTGATCTACGGTGGTGCTGGCCAATTCTGTGGGTGAAGGTGACTGGATGTCAATGTGGCACTTCACCAAGTGTGCAGCATAACTGATAAATGTGAAGGCAAGACTTGTTCCAGCTGGCCAGCATAGCAGTGGAGTTGAGTTTTTGTCAGACGGGCTAAAAGCTGGTTCTGAACTTCATCAACCCGCAGACCTAAATGAAAAATGCATTTATGGCTGGACTTCTTTCATTTTCTTAACAGAAATGAAATTAAATGAAATTAAACATCAAACATCATGGAGCATTACAGGCCAAATCAAAGTAACAGTTGTGAAGGGCAGATATGGTATTTGCACAGAAAACAACGGTTCAGCACAGTTTAATTTAATATAGTGTCTGCAGGGAAATATATACGAAAGGGAAATGAAAATACATAATACTAGATAAGTATCCAATATCTCTTCCCAAGTACCCAAGACAGCGACCATATATATATATATATATATATATATATATATATATATACATATATACACGCACTATACACTCGTATGCAAAAACTGACAAAATACATTAACCTGTTATACTCCAGGATAAATCAGCAGATTATTAACAAAAGAACTACTTTAAAAACAAAATTCATTCACACATTATTTCATGAAATGAATTTTGGTTGTTAGCATCACATGCGTCCGCATATGCAAACATGCAGACGCACACACACACGCAGACACACACGCACACGCAGACATGCACTTCCCTTTGTAATGAAGGGCCATGGCTCCAGCACAGAAAAGGTGAAGAGGCCATGCTTTTGTTTACGCTGTGACATTTGAGTACGCCGATGCTTGCTGTACCACCGTACGGCCAATAAACACGCTCTGCGCTCTGACACAGAGCGGTAATTGAGATCTTGCACTGATATATATTTGCCGGCGGTAGGTGGCGGTTAAAAAGGCAGCCGGATCACAGGTTTGATAAGAGCGTAGCCGTCCAGCTGTGGTCAAGGTCACATTGACGAGCTCTTTTTCTTCCCTGCTGCTTGCAGCGTTTACAAAGAGAGTCGCAGAATGACAATTCGTTCGAGACTAAGGCTGTTGCCTCCCACCCGGCCCCTGTTTAGTCACCTTTTAGATTCAGGTCACAAGCAATTTCCAGAGAAGCAATTAGCAGAAATGGGCATCCTTGAACAGAGTTTTCCTGGAAGTCCTTTCAGGCGCCTTCAGTGCAATTCTGAGGTGTTTTTAAGGTCAACCACTAGATAAAATATTCATGTAAATGCTTGCTGTGATTAGTAATTGCATTTTACAAGGGGGTGGGGGATGGGGTAAATTCTCTGATAAAATATTATTTCTGGCATGTAAACTAAGCTCCAAGAAAAAAGTAAAATACAATAAAATAACAGAAATAATATCAAAAAGCCGATGCATTTGGTGGAGCTTTCGGTTTTTAGACAGATAAATTGGCAAATGTGTTAGTTCTGTAATTTAAAACAGTAGGTGGTTCTATATTTGGTTTGGAAGCCCACTGAGCAGGGAGGACCAAATCTCTCCTCTAAACATAGGAGGCAATAAAACGTGCTGTTGTCATAATCCATGCTGTATTAAAAATTTATATTATTATATTAATACAATGCCAAGACACTGTGGCCGTATTACCTGTTTCCTGCGGTTTGATTTCTGAAATGTCTTCCAGCCCGCATGAAAGAATTGTGTTTCTAACCTTGTGTATTTTGCTTTAGAGTCACATTTTACAATATGCCATAAGACACAGATGCACAAGAGACAGGTATTTTTTCCTTTGATTCATTTCAAGTTCTCCGGGTACTATGGTATATCAAAATAATATTCAAGAATGAGTTTTGCAGCTGGCATATATTTGACACTGTTCTCCAATCGATCGTCCTTTACATCTTGGATACCCCACAGCAAAATAAATAATAATGGAGTTTCGCCGCCCTTGCGAGGAGCTCGATCAGCCCACCCCGGGATAGCGATTGGGACGAGGCCACAGCTGAGCTCGGATCAATGCCCGTTTATGGACATCATTCCCTCCTTAAAAACCATTGCGCGTCCTGGCTTCTTACGCGTCCCACTCAGAGTCCAGTCACGTACGCTCTCTGCTGAGGCCATTAGCCAAATCAAAGCCGTGCTTTCTAGTCATGCTAGTTCATTGTACCGGTTTTATTGTTGATATGCATGGAGACCCTTGCGCCGTGAACGCACCAATCAGCTGGGAGCTGGGAGTTGCTAACAAATATTGAACAGGGGGAGGGGGAATTTCTATTTTTCTGGCATTTTTAAGTTTTTAAAAAGTACATTTTTAAAGTTCATTTAAAACATCCGGATACTCTACTCCCATTCCAGTCTCCCAATTGTGGCAAACTTCTGCAACATCTCGAGCGCAAAATCACGAAAACCAGCAATACAAAAATATAAAAATTTTCTAAACAATGCAACAATAAGGAAAATATTTGAGCAACTTAAAACACCTCGTATCTAAAATGAAAACTACATAGTTAAACTAAACAAATAAATCCAAGTACACTGCACTTAGCATTTCATGAATTTCACATTTGTTTCACATTCCAAAAGCCAATTCTTGAAATGTTGAAAGAGCAGTATTTCAGTTTTCTGACAGGCCAGACGGGGAGGCTGCTGAATATTTTTGCACATTGAGCGTAGAGGTCATCTGTTCATCTTGGCTGAGACTCGAGAGAGAAATATTACCCACAACTTCGGAGGGGGGGGGGGGATCAGAAACATTGCATTCCGTACTCCTCCTGATGGGAAGTACTGAATATTCTGAACTCTACGAGATGATTAACGGCTGCGTCAGCTTCTAGGACAAGTGTATTTCTGCACAGCCCACGTCCCTCTGCTGAAGGACAAGGGTGAAGTAAACAGTGAGGCAAAACTGCATTCTAACATGCCTTTCCCTTTATTTTGCCTCAGCACTCTTTTCTAGCACAGGAACACTTGAATGTCCCGGCAATCAGCTGGAACCAAGGGAGGATCTCACTAGGGTCCGCTGGACCGCCAAATTGCACCTGAGGACGTGCATTAGGCAGGCAATGGGAAACTCCTTGCAACGACCTACCTCAAAATGTTCAGGACATCTCATGTTTCTAACTCCAGAGTGGGATGTGTCAAGTATGCTACATAGCCTGTAATGCAACATGGCTATTGGAACATCTATTGTATCCAATTATTTCGGAATAAAAAATATAAATGCGTGTGTGTTTGTGTGTGAAGCAAAAAAAAATGTAAATATTGAAAATTAAACGCAGAACCGATACGCATTGTGCTGAGGGTTCAAAAGTGCTAGGGATAAACTTCAAACCTGAGAGTGTCCGCCCAAGCTCTGGTGGCAGTAAAGCGGTTGGCAAAATGGTGTCAGCCTTGCAATGAAAACAGACCTGTCTGCATGGACGCAACCCCGAGGGAACAAGTGAACCAAAACCCCTACTATCCTGGCTGTCCTGAAGAGTTAGGAAGGACTGCTGGGCATCTATGGAAACTTTTCCTGTCTAATAATACCCATGTGCCGGGTATGCGGGTATCCCACGAGGTAATGCCATTCGTACATCAACCGAACAGAAAAAAGCCCCCTGGCCTTATTTGAATGAGATGATTGATCTCAGCAGAATAAGTGCATTGGACTTTCACTGGGGCCGTGAGGACATTTTCTAATGGATACGATTAATTTCAGCTTCATTTTTCATGGGCTACATTTAGTCTGAGTGGACCCAAGAGGGTCCCTTAAAGGACAAGGACCTGTTTAAGAGTTAGAAAAGCATAATGGTAATGCCGTCAATGTACGGAACAGCATTTTGCGCAAAATGCTTGGAATGGCGGGAAGGTTTGGAAAACTGGTTCTGAAAACTTGCAGGTAGCAGGTTTGACTTCTCCCCTTGATAAAGTCAGTAGTACAAGCTGCTTTTTTTGTACAATAAATAGGTGTCCAAAATGGAAGTTTAAAAAAATGCCCACAATAAATAGATTCAATTAAGTAAAATAAATTGTAATAGAATGGAAATGGAAATTTTATCAAATTTAATATCCAAAGCACGACTAAGTAACATTTAATTAATTTTTTTTTTTTTTTTAAAGCAAACCTGCGCTTATGGAAAAAGGTGATTTATGACAGTCAAGAAGACAGAAAAGAAGAAGAAAGGTTCGTGTGCACACTCTGTGAGGGGGATCACAGAAAGCGGGATGGCTTTGGTACAAACGGACACCTCAGATCGATGCTGTGCCAGGGGCCTCCCGCGGCCCGCATTGCTTGCACAGCTGGGGCCAGCGAGGGCACTGATCCCAGATCAGAGGCACCCTTCAATAAAGCTGGGCGATTACAGCCAGCTACAAAGAGAGTGACTCGCATTCCCCTCTGACTGCACGTTACAATCTGTACCTGCCTCAAAAGTAGACGGTTCATTTCATGTTTTGTTAACATGTGTCATATTTTCTCTCTTCCACTTTTCCTTACACTCTGCTGAGGGTTGAGTAATGCGTGTGCGTGTGTATGTGGGGGGGGGGGGGGGGGGGGGGGGGGGGGGGGGGGGGGGGGGGGGCGGCGGTTACATAGAAGGTAAAAATTGTTATCTTGTTGCCATGGTGATAACTAGGCTGGAATCCAATGCTATCTTTGCACTGGTATAAATTGCTGCAACGATAATCTGAAGACACTTTGAAGTGTGCAAAAGCAGCCAGCAGACGGTTCGTACAAACAGCAAGATGGAGCTACCCCAAACACAGGTATATACATGCATACATGTGTGCAGGTGCGGCTTCCCCAGCAGGGCTGTGTCTTTGGTGATGTGGATGCCAGGGACAGTAAACAGGGTGATTCATGGCCAGGCAGGCATGCAAAAGGCAGGGCCAAGCAATAAATGAGGAAAGGGAAGAAAACAAATCTCCATCATCCCTTCACTTTCTACAGAGAGGAGGGATAAGCAGCTCTCCCCATGCTGACTCTGTCCAGGAGCGGCAATCAAACTAGGGGCTGGTGCTCACCCCCTAAACTTCTCCATCGTCATGTTCTCCCAGTGAGTCACGAAGGTGTACACATCTTACATCAGTGAGATTATGGATATTACACAATGACAAAGGAACTGTGTGTATACCATATGTAGGAGTACAGTAAATGAGTTTGTGTGCGTATCGTTGTGTGCGTGTGTGTGTGTGTGCGTGTGCGTGTGTGCATGTGTGCATGTGTGTGTATTTGTGTGTATGTGTGGTAGTGTGTGAATAAGCAAGTCTTTATGAGAATATAAGCTACATTTAGGTTTGTGCTTGCATGTGCGCGTGAAAAGGCAGCAGGCTCCCGATTGTTTTTTTTTCTGGTCAGAACCAAATCGTAAAAAAAACGCTAGGTCGTAACGTCGCAACTCGCAAGCTATGAGATACCATTCCAAGCCGATCCAACTGGTTCACGGGCTCCCGATTGTTTTTTGACATGTCAAATGCATGCAGGCGGCTTGAATTTGTCAGGTGTGAGAGGTCATGTGAGCTGATTCTGTGTTTCAATTCCCGTTGACCAATCAGGGGGTGGATCCGTGTATGATGTTTTCGCTGTGCTTGCTGACGGTAATGACATATGATCTGGTCGGGAGCTCGTATAGTCTACGCTGTCATTTGATCGGTTGTCACAATCTGAAGGTTGTTAAGAGTGAGAGGGAATCCAAACTCCCGTCGTCGTAACCCGTGAGAAAACCGTATAATGTACGCCCGCCCTAAGAGAAGGGAGCTGCCTGTCGAACGCCGTGCAGAACATCCTGCAACCATGTGCTTGACTCTGATAATGAAATTAAAGGTTCTTTATCTGAAATGAAATGTCGCCTTTCGGAGCAGAGATTGTAATAGGCAGACAGAAGCCAAATGGGAGTCATATTTTCAGAGTCATGGTGTCGGAACACGACTAATTCAGTAAAAGACCATTACAATTTCTGGACGAGTTCAACTTTCGGATTCGGAGGTGGTTTCCTTCACTTACCTTGTGAATTTTATTTGGTTCTGTACAATTTACACCACTTTGGTAGCAGAAAAACCATTATTGCAGTAGGCTGCAAGTTTTGTGGTCAGTTTATGATCGCGTTTACATTTTAGCATTATGAATGATTTCTCATTCACGTGCAATCAAACTGAAGACTTAATTTAATTTTCAAACTGCTTGAATTTCTCCAGAGAACCAATTTGCATTTAAACTTTGAATTATTATTATTATTATTAGTCACAGTATATGAATTTTACTTGTTTTTGTCAGATTAATTGACATAGGCCTAACTCAGCAAGGACTGCACTGAGTCTATGATTATGGCTCATTCTGGCATTTGGGCCGTCGGAGAAGCGGATTGGTCTTGGCCACGCCGGCCGTTTATTTGATTTCGTGTTTTGTGTGGGTGCGCTCTCTCGCTCTCTCTCTCTCTCTCCATGTGGCAACCAACGGTGTTTCCCAAAACTGCCGCATCTCCCTCCCAGGGGTGTCACGCTGGCGTGTGGCAGACTCATTATGATGACGCTCTGTCGCTACATTAATTTCTACAACTCTGATGCATTTCTGCTTCAAACTGACCTGAGGCTGGGATCTAGAGAAGGCAGACCTAGCTCAAAAAACATCTTCTTTCAGTTACCTCTACCAGAGCAATTCTCAGTCACCCATTCCATGCTATTTATATCCTGGGTAAATAATAGAAAATTTTATTCAATAAAATATAGAGAAAGATGTGCAGATAGTTAACAGCGGTGCATGCTTTGAGCCTGAGTCACATGCCGATGCCGTGGTGAGATGGAGGTTGTCAGCTGACTCTCACCTGTCGAAGTCCTCTGCCTCCTGCATGTTGAACAGCATGGAGGGGATGAGCTTGTCCATGTGCTGAGGCTCCCAGATGATGGCCTGGAGCTCATCGTTCACAGTCTTCCTCACCACGCCCTGCAGGCCCTTGATTCCTGCCACCCGGATCCTGCCCAGGATAGAGAGTGTGAGGGATTGCACAGCGCAAACCTTACAAAACACGCCAATGTAAACAGGAACAGTACAGTGTGAACCATACATGTTAACTTCACCGTACAATACAGTACAGACCGCAGAGAACAGTTAGACCTGTTAGGGACAGTAGAGTATACACCAATAAGTGAGCAAGGGACAGTAAGACGTATACCACACAATTCGATGGGTAAGGGTGTCTTAGATTAATACCCCAATATCTAACTAGATGAGTAAAGGACAACAAGTAGCACAAAGTAACTCGAGGGGTAAAGAACATCAAGGTGTATATGTGAAGAACATAAAGTGCTTTCAGTGAGTGAAAATGTTTCTTCATAGTGCCATTAAGTCAAAGGCCATATATCAAGGAAATGTGGTTCAAAATCAAAGCTTACAGTGAAAACAAATGCAATGAAAATTCATGCAATATCTGGTTTATTGCCTATTACATTTGAGACTTTCATTGGTTCCAGCAATATTGTCTCTCCAGTTTCTGATTTCAAATATGAGTCTTCTAACTTTTCCAACAACAGCAATACTCCTCTGTGGCATCAGAATGTCAGACTGACACTGCTTTTTTTAACAACTGCAATATCGAGAAACATAATCTGAGTCCCCCATGACTGATGCTCTGTGACTGCAGTATTATATCCTTTATTAGGTCAGCATCTATAGAATTCATTGATGTTTGCTGTCTCGGCTGCTTATGAAAAGACAGTTTCTAAAAATCCTAATTTTCTGGCGTTATTACTAATCGCAATGCAGTCCAGATCAAGTCCTGTCTGGGTGTCCTGAATCATGAATCACAATGCACTGTCAAAGATCTCTGTTCTCACAGACAAACTCAACAGGATCAAATGCACTTGCATATTTTCTTATGTGGTGTCTTACATCATGTGAATATAGCTGATGTCTTTTTGGCTGGACCGCAACAGCGGGGCCAGCCCTACAAACGCGAATGTCTGTGACTGAGTGAGTGATTGAGTGAGTGTTGAAGTTACACCATCGGTCGGCCGGATCACGTGTGTTGTCCAGCCATATACTAGGTTTTAACCTGGTCTTGTTTATGTTTAATCTTGGGTCTGGGCGACAAGGTTTTCCAAAATAACAATTACAAAAGGGTCACCACAAGAGGGCGATAATGTGCCACGGCCACACTGGGTGGATATTGTTTGTTTAGTCTGCGCTGCCTGTGCGTGGGAAGAGAGCAAATCCCTATCCAAGCATTTCTGCCAGCCCCTGTGGGGAGATATGAGCCCTGCGCATAAGAGCTGACAGTATGGAAAGTCCACCACCACGCTCCACTTCTGCCTCTTTGGCTTCTAATGCCAGCCGCGGCACAAGCCGAAGACAACCGCTCGTGGCTTCGATTTCACGAGGCATGGTGCAGTTGCAGTGGGAGGCAGATATTTAGAGCATTACTTTAACCAAAGGAAGTATACTCAAAGGGGTGCTCAAAGAACATATTTTTGGGGTAGCATCTTAAGGCCAAATTACACAATGACACAGGTCATGATCCTCCCCCCACATCAAAAAGCAGCGTTCTGAAAACTGATTGAAGGCTCACAATGGAGAGGTAGTCAACCCGCGCTATGGTAACAAAAATGGATCAGCAATGATGTTCATATGGCATTTGTCACCTGCAGTGGTTTTTGTTTTTCAGAAGCTGATATCCCTGCTAAATCTGCGGGAACGCTCGCAATGCCTGACCTGGCGGCGGGGGGGCAGGAGAGCTCGACGCTCACGGGTTTAAGCGCAGCCATCGCGCGGAGCCCGCCCTCCCGCTTCCTGGCGCTGATGCGTACGCGGATGGTGCTCGACTCCGACGCCGCCGATTTCCCAGAAAGCACCGGGGTCATAGTTCAGACAGATGGGCTTTTTCAGCTCTGACTCACAGGGGCCCGCGGGGCTGGAAGCCGGCCACACGCGACATTATTCACGCGCCGCGCTACGTTTGAGAGGCGCATGAGAAACCACTTGAGCGCTGATGCAGCAACCGGCCCCGGCCACAGTTCCCTCAACAGTCACCTTTGATGAGGATCCAAAAAATAAGCTGCATTTCATATTTTTAAAGCAGGTTTTTATTTAATGCATTGTTTGGCACATGATACCGCATTTTTGCATTCCTGAGACTAACACTAATGTTCTCCACTACTATACATCACTCAGAATAGTGTCTGCCCAGTGACTGTAATGTAATGTCAAATGCAAGAGTGTTATTTTTATATATCGAAAAGCTAATAGCTGTGACTGTCTAACTGAGCAGATGTGAAAATCAATGTGTCTGTCTTGGAAGGGCAAATGACAAGCCTGGTGATGTCACTAGAGGATGGAGGCTGACAGTGGTAATGAAGTGACAAATTCAGATGTTTGCTTGACTGCCTTTTTCCACCCAAAAACACAAGGAGCCCAAGTGTGACAGTTTCTTTTCTAGCCGCTGCGTGGAATTGACTAATTAAAACATGAAGATCTTTTCACTGAACAGCAAACGACAAGATCTAAGCCACATAACTATTTGCTGCTGGAATTGATAACAAAATCAGATCGATCTTATTGATGCAGTAAGAACCTGTGACGTTGCTCTGACGTTTCAGAATTTTTCACTCCAGAGGAGGCTGTAGCATTTCCCCAGGAGGGGTAAAGCTGTCAGCACAACTGAAATGGCTCTCAGAGTCTGCCCCTCATTTTTGTATCCAGTGTCATTTCAGAAAGACATGTTTCCAGTAATGTAAAAAAAGAAAAAAAGAAAATAGAAATACATTACAAAATTAACAAGCCCTGATAGATGATCTGAGAGAGGCGCTCTCTTTCACTCTCACACATACAGGCAGGCATGTACACACACATACACAGGCAGGCATGCATGCAAACATTACATTACAGGCATTTAGCAGACACTCTTATCCAGAGCGACTTACACAATGTTTTTCCATAGCATTTACATTGCATCCATTTATACAGCTGCATATATACTGAAGCAATGCAGGTTAAGTAACATACTCAAGGGTACAACTGGTCCTACCTTGGAATAGAACCTGTGACCTTTAGGTTACGAGACCCATTATACTACATGACCACCCACACACACATACACATACACATACATAGCAATACATGCATACATGCACACACACAAAGCTGATTATCCAGCTTCAGACAGTGAAGCATCCAATCAAAATGAGTATCTGGTACAGATTGACCTCTCATTTCCAACTGAAAGAGGGCCAGATCAGACAAAATCAGAGAGGCTACAGTAGCAGGGGGAATGGGAATTTATTTAAAAACAAACCCGTGGGACTTCAGGAGACCCAATGAACCTAGCCTAAATTCATCAAGGGGAAGATATTCAGTTCAGCATTTACAAATGTGGAGAAATTACTGTGATACCAGACTAATCACACAGTTTAGATTTTCCTATATTGGAATTACGTGCAAATGGACCTTCTGTATTGTGAATTCCAAAAAACAAGCTGTTATTATTAAAAAACAATCAAAGTGCATTTTAGGCCTGTCAAATTTAGATTAAATGCTTGAGGATATATAATAATTAAATATATATATATATTTAAAACATTCATTAAGAACATTTGAATATATAATCACCAAGCCATGCCTGAGTGCAGCGCTGAATGAGATGTAATTAAGGCAGATTTTATCAAACAATAAGACAAGCAACACTGCTAACACAGCTAGCTCCTTTACACAGTTAGCCATGGACCCATGATTCCATCATCCAATTCATTTGACAGCACAACAACAGAGTGATGTGCATATACCAGAATCCTGGCGGAGACGATGGGAAGCTGTGCAGCAGAGGGCGAGAGTGAGGCAGCTTTGGACAGGCGCGTGAGCGGAGAAATCGCAGAAACAAAATGCCCTTGTCTGTCCTTGGTCATCTTTCGTGGAACACCTTTTGTGAGGAAGTCACTGGGGAGGCTAAGGACTTTAATGTTCTACAGCAAGAAATGATGCTGCATGGAAAGGCAGTACTGCTACAAGCTTGTTTCCTCAGCAGGGACCATTGTAAATAAGAAATGCACAGTGCTCACCTAAAAAGTGGATCATCTCATGTTTTTGATCAATAGTCTTACATGAGGATCCCTAATAGAGGATCCAAAACTGAATCAGTTTTTCATAATTTTTTCCATCACAGTGTGTTTGGGGTAGTTCTGAATATTCCATGGGTTGTTCTTATGAAATTACAATTTTGTAGTCAATATAAAAAATAAGACCCCACAATCTATTGTAAGACTGTCAATCTGTTGTTCTGGCCAAAGAATCATTCAAAGAATCCTGTTAATGCAGATACAGACAGGGAACCATTGGTATGTTATGACAGGATGGCTTTTCCCTCAATTCTGCAGGTCATTGTAGTAAACGAGAATATTCTCTGTGAATTTCCCGTGTAAGGGTTAGTCAACTCTGCTTTATGCTCTGTCACTATCAGGTTAATGATTTGTAAAAACGGCTTTGGCAACATTGTATTTAAAAGTATTCCGGCTATAGTATGGGTAGTACATCAGTTTGAATTGAAATGTAGCACGTTTAGGGAAAAAACCATACAAGTTCCTAACAATATGAAGATGAAGGTGCCTCTACACTCACCTGTTTCGGGTGGCAGGGTCTTCATGGGTAGAGTGGCACATGGCGCTGAACTGCGACACAAAGAAGTCGTACCGACGGTGGTAGGAAGGGGTATCTTCCTCGATGTTGGCGAACTTGACAAACTGTGGAGGGACAGAGAACAAATTCAGCACAGGCCACCAAAGCTCTCCCAGGCCTGTGTTCCCAACATAATTCATAGGACATAATGCAATATAAAACAAGATTCAATCTTTGAACTAATCTGATAAAACAAGAACTGCCAGAAGCCTAATTTTAAAATGGCGCCAAATTATTATACTAATTATACATCCCAAGGAAAGACTTAGGTTGTTTTTTTCTGCTTTTTACAGACCTTCAACATTTTTGATCTTAAACAATAAAAATTCCACTAATCCCTGAATTTTCCATTTGCAAGATAGATTTAGGCTCATTTCAAACTTTAACGAGGTAACGTTAAGCAATAAGATGAAGCAATGCTCCAGTCATGCTGTTAGTGATCAGTCTGAATGCATGACACTGATGTGACTGTAAAAATGTGGAGTCATTTCTGTCAGTTTGATCATCATCAACAGGTTCTGCTGTTTATTACAGTGAAAGACCAAAAACAATGACAGATAATGCCAGCTGCACAACATTCATGCATTGATCTATCACTATTGTGTAATGCCAAGTTTCAGGCCTGCTTCACACATCTAAAGAGAAGAAGGACCCCTGTGGATTTGATGGCTACAGCCAGCATCTGAACAAGAAGGATGGAAGGCAACACATATTCAAACAACAGGGCAGTCTGATGCAGCAAATAATTCAGCTTTCATTACAGAACATTTTTTAAAACTTTTTAATTTACTCAGCAGAGCATTTTACAAAACACATTTGTAAGGCTTTTAAGCAGTGAAACACATTCATAATGGCAGGCCATTTGAGGAGAAATAAGCCATCGTCTGGGCTCTTTTTTCCCATCGGCAAAACAAAAAAGTGAAAGCAAAACAAGGGTGATGAATCGCGAATGGTAACTGACCGTTAAATAGACCCGGCGCGTTATTCTCTGCTTGGCAAACACATTGAAGAGAAAAGAAAATCATTCGCAATTCTTAGCCCCGCACTTTTTTAGATGGAAACATATTATCTCAATCTCAGACAAAAAAAAACAGCTATGACAGATATCGTAATTCCTTTGGTTATTATACTGCTGCCTGCACAGGAGCTTTTAGTCTTATTTATGGAGGTTCGAACTCAACAGACGCTAAATGGGACATCCTGTTTGTGAGCTACTGTCTACTAATGTTACTTTGTGTTGATTCCCTTATCAAATAGCAGCACTTATTGCGTGATAATTGGGCAGCTTTGGACAGGGAGTGTATGCACAACAATGGCAAGGGAGAAATTACTGGTCTTGGCAGCAGCCTGTAAATGTGATGACTCAGAGCAGCTGCCCCAGGTACATATGAGGCTTGTGTGGATGCATCAGGCTGGTAGGCCTGTGGTGAATTGGGGTGGTGGGGTGTTGGGGTGGGGGGAAGGAGTTGAAGGATGGGTGGGGCACAAGTCAGGCCGGACGCTTTTTGCAATGGCACGTCACCTCACTTCCTTACTGTTGACAAAAGTGCCGCATTAAAACAGGATTGAGGCAAAACTGGATTCTGGGTAATCTCAGATGACTGGCAGTCGATCAGACTCCTCAGCTGCAGTGCCCTACTTGCCCCTCTCGAGAGCCCTGATAAATGCACCCCCCCCCCCCCCCATTACCTCCAATTAACCAGCCATTTCCTCCAAGCCTGTCATTCAGTACCAACACTTAGCGACAGTCCTCTGGATGAAAACAACAAAACAGTGAGCTCCACAATGTTTGGGACAAAGACTCTTATTTTTGTATATATTTGTGCTATTAATCGTGCTATTAATCAGATATTATAGAGTCTAATAGGGGCGACATAGCTCAGGAGGTAAGACCGATTGTCTGGCAGTCAGAGGGTTGCCGGTTCAAACCCCGCCCTGGGCATGTCGAAGTGTCCTTGAGCAAGACACCTAACCCCTAACCCCTAACTGCTCTGGCGAATGAGAGGCATCAATTGTAAAGCGCTTTGGATAAAAGCGCTATATAAATGCAGTCCATTTACCATTTACCATTTAATCAGATATTAAGGATAATGCTTCTGGTGAGGAGAAAACAAGAATGCACTTGTGTGAATCCTGACTTTAAATTGTTAAGTTTTGAGGAGCCTAAAACCTTCAGATTTACAAGCTGCAAAACCTTAAGGACAGTAAATCAGCAAAAGTATCTTCATGTGGAGCTGCAGCCTCAGAGGAAGAGCTCAGAGAGACAGGTTAAATTTAGCGTCCCCAAATGGAGAGGAGGACAGTTAGTCTTTGGTCCAAGGAAGAAATGAACAGATGCTCCAGATGGCAAGACCAAGGTGGTCTGTGCCAATGGCTGGGAATGAGCCTGCTTGCCTTTCACAGAAAGCTGTAATAAGGTCATTTGTGATGATTACGAGGCTATTTGTGGAGATTTTAAGGGAAAAAAACACTGTCTGGGGAGACCTTTTCTCTTCTTTTACATACATTTTGAGTCTAGTTCTTATAAGGTGCACGTTGTTACAAAACATAAAACTCACCTTTTCAATGAAGCATATTGTTTTTTCAAAGTGGATTATTTTTTTTCATATTAGCTTTGCAGCGCCAACAATTCATTTTACAAATGGTAAAACACTACCGACCAATTCAGTACTAGAACCTTCATCACCGATTTCCCACTCAGAGCAAAAATTAATAAGTCAGCAAACCCATAACAATCAACAGAAGGAACCTCAATTAATAAGTCAGCAAACCCATAACAGTCAACAGAAGGAACCTCATTTAATAGGTCAGCAAACCCATAACAGTCAAAAGAAGGAACCTCTTTGCTGCTGGCATTCGTCAAATTAAGATGTGTGCTGCATTATGGGAAATGAGAGTGGCTTATTCTTAAACAAAGCATTGCCGACGTATGCTGGCGATGGATGCAGGCTGGCTCAAAGAAACAAACCAAAGTGTCCATTCCTGCTTTTGTGCAACATTCACTTACAAACACTACTAGATGGATTCAATGAGGAGTGAAGGAAGAGCCCATTATAAGTTCCCTGGTTCAATATGGGAAATCAAAGTGGTAGGGTGAACAGAACAGAGGTCAGAGTGCTTTTCGGCTTTCATTGCCCTAATAGGAATGAGCACCAGTGGAAGGCCTGGTCTTTGACGCTAAAAGCATTTGTTAGATGTGTGACCCTTCATCAAATAGTATTTTCCTTAAGCCCACATCCCCCCTTTTCCTTCAACTCCTGGGAGTGGACAAGTGCTTCCTGCATTGGGTTTAGAAAAAAAAAATATATATAAATATATACACACTACATGGCCAAATGTATGTGGACACCTGACATTCAACATCTCATCCAAAATTATGGTTATTAAGATGGAGTTTGTCCGCCCACTATAACAACCTCCACTCTTCTGGGAAGGCTTTAGATTACATGTTGGAGCATTGCTGCAAGGATTTGCTTCTATTCAGCCAGAAGAGCATTAGTGAGGTCGGGCACTGATTGGGCAATTAATCCTGGCTCGCAGTTGGCTTTCCAGTTGATCCCAGAGGTGTTGGTTCGGGTTGAGATCAGGGCTCTGTGCAGGCCAGTCAAGTTCTTCCACGCCGTTCTCGACAAAACCATTTCTATATGGGCCTCACTGTGTGCCCGGGGCCATTGTCATGCTGAAAAAGGAAAGGACCTACCCCAAACTGTGGGGGAAATCACAGAATCATCTAGAATGTGATTGACTGTAGCATTAAGATACGCTTTCACTGGAACTAAGGGGCATAGGCCAAACCATGAAAAAACAGCCTCAGACCAAGGGGTGTCCAGATATGTCCACTTTTGGTCATATAGTGTCTGTGTACACACACACACACACATTTTTTTCATTGGTGAAGTGCCTGAGTACTGGCCAAATTTTAATTTAAAACTACTTCTTATAACCTCCTGAAGGCCTCTGACTGGACTCATCATTGGCAGAATATAACTCACGCTGAGGCAGATTACAGTCCTTTCATCAACCGCAGGCGATGCAGCTATATCCCACTCTGCAGGTGGCAGAAATAGAGTGCACTGAGGCACATCTCCAGTGTTACAGAATGTGTTCAAATAAGCAAAACGGCATAAAGCCCACAGAACCCAGCGTAGCGGTGTTTGAGCGCACTCCCCTCCCTAACACACCTCTAACTCCCCCCCCACCTGACACAAAAACACAAGAACAGTGTTACAAAGTGTACCAGATCGTACGATGACATGGACAGCTCAATGGATTGCATCAGTGGCAAAGGCCCAATTGAAATCTCTTGGCACGCTGGCAAGCAGTCGAAACTGGTTACAGGTTCCTCCCAGACCTCCTTACTCAATCACAGGTATCCTGAGCACGAAAAAAAAATTCACGAGGGTTATGCAAGACTGTATCTCCTGAAAATAAAATGGCTGTAACACCCCCCTGTAAGTAGGAAGGAAATGCTCAGTTGGACTAGAGAGAGTGTGATTCTGAAAAGGAAACGAGGGCTGGCGTAACTCGGCAAGAGACAACACCTCTGCCGCTGGGGGACAACAGCAAAGCGACACCTTGATCGCCACGGTGCTGCTCGCTGCTGTGGAGAAAGCCCCTCCTCTCATCTCCTCGCTCCGTGGCCCCTCTCTTTTGAACCGGGTCCCCATTTCCTCCAGCAGACTGAAGCATTGCTGTGGGCTATTAAAAGGGCTTCTGTTGACTGGGCTTAAGCTGACAGACTGGCCCAATAACGCAGCACACAGGGATTACTGAAGCAGTGCCAAGCTACTCGTGGTGCTGCGCAAACGACAATGGGGCAACCAAACATAAGAAATGGAGTCATTCATTTAGTGGCTCTCCTTTAAAATGATCCAAATGAAAGACAGACTAACTGCTAAATGCCAGGCATTGTAACTTGTTTCTTGAGCGAAGTCACAAGGTTTGCAACTTTCTCAGGAGTCTGTGTAGAGTGCGCCAGCATAAAGAATAATGTGTAGAAAGGGATTCCGTGCTCAGCCGAAATATCCATAGTCGAGCTGTCAGATTGTGTATCAAGCTGAACCATTAGGCTATGGGGCAGTGAAACAAACTGTCCTAGCACTGGCTGATGCAGGCAGTACTATGGGGCAGCTGGTTATAGCATTGCACAGACAGGGAAGGATTTCAGTTAGTGGACAATCCCCAGCATCATTGTGCCCCAGCACCAGCTGCACAAGAAGGGCAGTATATACTCTAATTATGAGCTTAAAATTGAGACAGAGGACAGGAAAATGCTCTCTCAATTCTCTCTCCCTTTTGTGCTGTCACACAAATTCTATTGCGCCCACACACACACTCACACACGCCCACACACACACGCACACACATAAATATTAACACTATTTGCCTGAAGATAGCCCAACAAAAGCCTACATGCATGATTGCTTGACCAGCTGCCGTATGACTTCCTGGCATTGCCCCTGGTATTTCACCTTTATGTTTCTAAAATTATTTATTTTCACTGAATCATAAAGTATGCACTCTGAAATGTGCTAAAAAACAGTATAGTATCTTACTATTAACAATATTGTATATTGCAGTACATTTGATTTCTTTTAGGGAAGACAGTGGAGTCTATATTAGAGTTTCTCTCCTACCAATGAACCATTGTTGTCCTAATACAGTAATTGTTGAGCTGAATTTGATTAGGCAAGACTAAAGGTGTAAAGAGGGAGTAGATTGCTGTTGGAAGGCCATTAGCAGCAGAAAGATCCATATAATGGATTCTCCATAAGGAGGACTGCATATACCTGTGGCCTCAGAAAGGAAAAATAATTAATTAAGCATTGCAAATCATCAAACATTCAAGAGCTAGTCCGGGCTCAGCGGTCTGTGCCATATTAGAAAGGACATTTCATTAATATCACTCTCACCTCTGGGATACACAGCCCCCCCAACCACTGCTAAATACCAAGCATAAATAATGGATGAGCTTGCAGATCAAAAACGCTCTCTCGATTTTCTGATTAGCCATACTCAGAGGAGGAAAAATAAGCGGTCGGGATATTCCTGTGACTGGATATCCCTTAGACTTAGAAAAAAGTGGACATTACACAAGCATGGGAAATGTAGTTCTCTGAACAATAACTGATTACACAGAGGCTCCTGTGTGGCTCAGTTGGCAAAAGGTGCTCACCACAAAGCCAGGGTGTGTCCTATAGTCTGTGCTGTGTCATTATATGACTGTGACTGGGAGTCTGCAGCAGGAGGACACAAATGCCATTGTCCTGCGAGGGATCGGAAGAGCCTAAGAGGGCTGGGCTCTTTGAGTTTCTGCTTCCCTGGATACCCCAGACACCCACAGGCATGTCAGTGAGCGATCACATCTCCTCCAATCAGCACCAGCTCTCCTGTTGTAATATGTGGCCTTCCGGGGGAAAAAAACTGTCTTAAATTTGAAGTTTTGAAGCAATCCATGCCTTTACGCTGTAGAGAGTGGCTGCAGGCAATTTCAAATTATGGGATGAAAAAAACAATCATCCCTTCATCCAAAAAAGTCATTTGGTCCTTCTTATGCTTCTTTTATTGCCATGTTAGATCAACACTCACCTTATCACAAATAAATTCCCAATGACTACATTTGAACTGGAAATCAAAACAGGCCACATATTGAAATTAGCCTGATGGGCCAAAACTTTACTTGAATTCCAGTTCTTACTGTAGATTATGAAATGACAGCACAACAATAATAATAATAATAATAATAATAATACTTTTTTATATAATCAACTTTCACATAAAATACTGCAAGGTCTGACCCAGTGAAACTGAAAATCATCCAGATTTCCACCACCATATGCCACCTCCATTACAATGCATAATCGATAATTTTCATTAACCTACCATATGGCAGTTTTTCATTGTTATGCAGTGTAAAATGGGAAGGACATAATGACATGGTAATGAGTTGCCCGAGTTCAAATGGGGAAGCGTGTGCCATAGAAATGAACCCACTTCACTACTGGCAGGTTAGTGAAATTGTTTAGATGACCTTCGGGGCAAAATAGGGAGCAGCACTTCATTCTCACTTCTAGAAAAGAGAGCCAAACGCTCCACTGTAATGATGAGTGCTTAAATAACAGGTAGACAAGGTTCTCCTAGGGGGCATACTTTAAGAGCCTCAAATTCTCACTTGTCATCATCAACTAACCATGTCCCATGGGACAATGTACTGGTTATAAAAAGATGAGCTCTTCTCCTTTAGGAGGTTTATTATTATGTGAGGAATCATATGACCCTGCATTAACGTCAGGACACAGAAGCCTCATACAAAATAACATGCAGCAGTAGCTATGGTCCTCAGAGTCTCCTTGTTGAAAGGTAAACAAGCCTGGAGGTGATGGCGTCCTCCTTAGTGCCTGCACCTCTTCCTTACTTCACCATCATCCCCTCTTTCTACCCACCATGCATCTGTGTATTTTTGCTTCTGTCCTTCACTACCCATTACAATTTCCCTTCCTTGCCTCAGCTGCCTTCCCCATTTCTTTCCTATCAATGGTGTGTGGGCAATATGGAACCACTTTATGGGTCTGTTCAACTTGAATGAGTAAATGGGGAATAGTGCAATTTATTTGTACAGTGAGTAGTAATAAATAGTTCGCTCCTTACTTTTAATACAGTAGGCATCCATACTGGGTAGTTCATTATTTTTCAGCTAAGTACAGTAAGAAGATCAGCTCAGCTGAAACATTTTTGGCATTTTTTTGGCCAGGCAGATTCTATCAAACCGCAAAGTGTGCTCAAATTCACCTGCTCTCATGGTGACTTTAAAAGAGATCAGTCACTTTAAAAGAGCAGTCTTTTTCACTTTTAAGCATACATATAGAGTCCAAAGGTACAGCTAAGCTGTTTATACTGTGTTGTGTACTGCATGCTAAGTCGACTTGTACGTGTTTCACCATCACATATTTTAATCCGTTTCCACATTAACAGATCGGCAGCCATGTGGCAGAAGAGAACGTGTCCAGTTTCACAATGCATTTTGAGAATCGGATGCAAACAGGAACTTTTCTTTACAGACACGCTAATCCAGATCAGTTAAAATTCAAACACAGGTGCAAAGGTCAGCATTAAAGAGCGAGAATGCCATACTTCAGAGCATAAATTAAATGAATTCCTGTAAGGGCATGGGTATCAAGTTGTAGTTAAAAGTGTTCCTGGCTTTTCATACTTAATGAATACTTAATGCATAGAAAAATGTAAAGCAACATAATCCATTCTGAAAACGAACGTTTTTCATTGAGTGGCATTATCTTTAAACCTTAATATCTATAGTCCAGTGCAGTAGCTTCCTCTAGACCAAATGGACTATAAAATAACTAAAACAAAAACTGTATTAACAATTTATGATAATTCACTACGCAAATGAATGTATCGATGAACAAATGAAGTCCATGAATGCATAAGTCAATGTGACCCTTTACTCTAAACAAGGTTACGGAGCCACTGGCATGCTAACTTTCGCAAAAAAGGATCACATGCTCTGAAATATCCATTTTCAATTTCATTTTCAATTACCATTATGATGAAGCAACTGCTTAAATGTGAGACGTGCATTAAAAAAAAACCAATCACTATGTCGCTATGCAATTACATTAGAGTGCACACATTTAATTTGTATGCACTAATGTGGGCATTAATGTCTTTTGATATAATTAAACTGTGCTCTATAAAGTGGTTGCTATGGTATAATATCAAGCCTGGTCACAGATGGCTCAAAGGTTTTTACATTTTACATATTACATGATCGATCCTGTGAAGAGGTCATGCTAATTACCTTTGCACTATATTATAGTGCATTGAGTAGGTCAGGAAAAACATTTTTATTTTCATGTGTAAATTTTTACATTTCATGCCAATAGCGTTAATTTAATTCAGTTAATCTTGCAATGACATACAAGTGACAAAGACGAAGCAGCTCTTCATCGCACACAGGTTCTCACTACTTCAAGAGCCTGCCACCATCATCTAAGGTGGCTGCCGTCTGCTGCACAAACACCGAGGGGGTGGTCCTGAATGACCAGCTGGACTTCAAGGAGCACATCACAGCAACATCATGGTCCTGCAGGTTCCTCCTGTGCAACATCAGGAGGATTCAACCATACCGGACCATGCAGCCTGCTACACCCAGCTATTCATAGGTGGAATAGGTTGTCTCTATGCACTCTGACAGCACATTATTTTGTCTGGTGAAAAGAAAGAGTTGGGACAACCCACCTATCTAAAGTTACCAATTCAAAATGAAAGCAATTAATGATCAGGAAATATTTTGAGATTTACAGGAACCTCGTACATCTTCAACCAGGGACTGCTAGTGCCTTCATACCCCGCATCCCATAGTTTTTTTTTTGAGTGCGCCAAGTGATTGAAAGCTGAAATGACGGAATAACGAGTTGAACCTTTTTCCCATTTTCATTACAAGCTCAATAAAACAAAGATGTACCTGATGATTTGAGAGCGACGGTATGAATAAAAGACAGGTATGTCAGGCGACCACAGTGGAGCACAAGAGAAAGTGAAGGAGACTGTATGTTTGTGGACAGCTGAGGGGAACAAAGCGCCCCCTTATAGGCCTGGGGGGTTACAGAACCGGATAAGGTAACAGCCAGAGCCGGAGCCGAAGGCAACAGCCCGAGCCGAAGCAGGAGCTGTTGTGTCTTTGGCAACCTTCGCAGAGGACATCATGCGCAAGAGAACGACTTCAAACGGGCTGAGGAGGGGCAAGGTCCTTCATTAGGGGCAAGGGAGGGAGGGCAAGGTTCTAACATTAGGGGCGAAGGAGGGAGGGCGAGGTTCTTCACTAGGGGCGAGGGAGGGAGGGTGAGGTTCATGATTAGGGGCGAGGGAGAGAGGGCTCACCGAGTTTGTTCCGAGGACCTGCAGGTCAGGCTCCCGAGACTCCAGCAGCTTGGCCACCATGTGCAGGAAGCTCTCCACGAACGGCTTGATGCTCTGGGAGTGGCACGCCATCAGGAGCTGGTCCAGGGCCTCCATGGCGATGACGACGTACCTGTGCGCGAGCGAGATAAAGCCCTTTATCATCACACACAACCCCTGCCCGTCTCGTCCCGTCCCCCTTCTCCAACACACCGGCCTGCTCCATGCAGCTGATAAGAGCGAGCACCGTCTTGATGCCTGCTCGAAGCGCACACCCCCTCGACTGGACCACGCGGTGGCCCACAGGGAACGTTAATGGCGCACCCGTCTAACAAAAGCTGTTCAGGCGTGAGTATTAACGTTGCAGTATGGAAAGGATACGCAGGGAAAGGTGCTGGAACTGTGCCAGGAATCTGGATGGATGCTGTATTTCTGGCAGAATCTGAGGCCTGGCGATCCCCGCCCACCACAGAGAACAAAAGCAGAAAAATCCAAAATGACTGATATTCTCTTTGGGCTCATTTGTTTTTGCTCAAAAGACTGGTTTATGGAAACCTTGTCCAATTAAATCCAGTTTTAATATGCAATGATCCAGCTATCGGGCCGTATTGATTTGGTGCATTCCCCATCGGTTGCGTCTATTTTTAGCTTCCGTCTCCCATTTTAATTACTTTCTTGAAGGCACCACTGTACAACAAATGACTCAAATGGAATGGCTAAATATGCAGTGGGTGAGGGGAGGTTGTACCTTTTAAAAAAATAATTATCTGAATTCTGATTGTCCCCAGAGGTTTCTTCAGAAAGTTCCTCCTGAACAGAAACCAATTACTACATGAATATGGTTGCAGGGAGTATACGCAAGATAATGAAGCACTTTCATTAAGTACATTTGCATGCTTTTAATGTTTTTTTTTTATTTTATAAATGGACTTTCCCTAGTTTAGTGAAGCCTACAGTTCCAACCAGTTTGTTAGATATACCTCTAATGATGTAACACAGATTAAAGAGTTACTTGGATATGAAATTAATTCTCTTGCCCACACATACCTTTAGATTTCTTTGTGTATCTACAAGCGACCTTTCATCAGTTTAGAGATTGGATACATATGCGTTTTAGTTTGCTTTGTCTTTTCTAGAAATGGTGCACTCTTCACCATTCATTTAATCCAAAATGTGCTGAGAATACCGATGAAGAGCACAGAAGTTTAGTGTTCCTCCCTGAAAGTTAAGAAAGGGAGGGGGAGGCAGAGAAAGACAACTAAAAGGCCAGATGAAGGAAAATAGAGGAGTAGACATACAGCAGAGAAGGTGTAAAGGACAGAGAAAAGAGAGGGAGAGTGAAAGGGTGAGCTGGGGGTTGCATTCATACTGGGTGAGTTTACGTTCAGCAGGGGCACACTGTTTGCTGTTGTTCGGTATTGATTAGGAGAACTCGATGCATTGTGGAATCACAAATTTAGGGTCACCTCTCATACAGTACACCATAATAAGAATATCCACAGCCATCTTTCTGGCAAAGGAGTTGAAACTGTGGAAATGTATTCAGCTATATAGTGTGCACTGCATACTGTATATTTTAAAAAAATGTATTATTTGCAGTTTACACCTTTTTTATGGGGCTTTTCATATTAAGAAATAAGACTTCACTCTCCCTCGAACAGTCACAACCCCTTTTCCAGAGAAGTGCACTGCATATCCCACAGTGGCGTGTTTCTTAGCAACGAGTGGAAAGAAAGTCATTTTATCTGCATTGACGAGAAAGCAAGCAATAATGTCTGCATACAGTTCAGGCTATCACAAATGGATATTCTGGGCAACCCAGACAAAAAAGAAAATATAATGCATCTGCTTAACACAAAGAACCTTTGAAGTACGATAAACAATATAAACAACATAAAAATGAATAACTCAATTACAGACCTGATGTCAGTGTCATCGATGTATGTAAGAGTTTTGGTTCTATGCCTCCTTCTCCTGTACACACACATTAAGGCACAGCCCTGGCATCCAAATGAAGCCCAAGATACTGATATACAGTAGGAGCCACTAGATTTGACCCATGGCTGCACTCGTTGTACAAAAAAAAACTTTGTTTAGAAGAACAATCCGGAGAAACAATGGCCACCCGGCACGACCAGGCCACTGACTCAGTAAGTAAGTCAGACTGACTCAGAAAGAAGCCGCTCTTTCCTGTTGATCTTCAGCCCTCACCCGTAACGATGCCTGACCACATCTCTGCTCAGCCTCTCCGCCAGGTAGGCCCCGATCCGATCCAGCTTTTCGGGTGCAGACACAGCGTAGAACGTCAGCTTCTCCATGTCCGATTTGACCAAGCCATCCTAACGAAGAAAAAGGCAACGGCTCGTTAGTCAAGAGCAAAACACTTTTCAGAAAACCCTTTTCTCACATCTTAGTTAAGCTGAAACACTGCAGTGGAAGGAATGATATTTAATTAGACTTGTGAACCAACAGTAGGGAGAGGTGTGATCATGAAGGATGAAAGCATACTGTAGGCACTAATAATCACATTCAAAAACCTGTGCGTTCCTTACACCTCTGTATTATTAACGGGTGCCTTGCTCTGTGTTAGAAAGATACACAGATGTGAACAGAGTTGTGTAAACTGCTTCCAACTTTTTAAAGAAAGCAAAGGTCATCCTACAATACAAAATAATGAAACTAAGGAAAAGCTTTTATTAAGCATCTGCTTGAACAGTACCATTAATACTGTACATGTGTGCTTCCAATGGAATTTGTGGTTAATGTACAAATACTGACAAATTTATAAAAAAAGATCATTTCAAGCTCCTACGACAGACACTTGCTACATTCAAAGTTTTAAAGACAACAGTGATCATTTTTTTCAGGGAGCACCGTTTCTCTTATAATTTTATGTTGCTGTTTCCAAGACATGCTTTGTGCAAATGCAATCTATTCTCCAATTAAAATGTCAACCCGCAAAGAACAAAACAATTTTCAATTGTTCGCAGATAAAATAAAGTCTTTTGCTAGGTGAGACAGAGCTCGTCAAATTAGACAGTCCACAGGATTGCCTGAAAGGTAAGCTGTGACCGCGAAGGAAGGCACTGAGCACCCGTCACGGAAAACGCGCTAAGAAAACCTGTCAGTCCAGGGCAGACGCAGGAGCAGGAGCCACCGTTACAGACAGGGCTCATTTATCATCAGTGAGGAGCCACCTGCAAGCCTTTGTTACCGTGGTGACCCCTGACAGGACCCCTGACAGTGCTGTCAAAGCACTCTCCCATACCTCCATGTGACCACGGGCTCCTGCCAACGTATGACACCTGACAAAGGATGGGCCATTCCAAAAACAAGAGTAATTTATGGGAAGCGACTTCAAATCACATTCTTGAGATCAACAATATAATAATAATAATAATCATAATAATAATAATAATAATGCAGAAACCAATAAAAGCTCAAATATTTTTGGGAGTGTCATTACAGCATGAAACTATTCCTGTTAAATCATCATTGCAAGAAGATATCTGGCACTGCCTACTACCTTGATGTTGAATAACTGGTGGGAGGGGGGCAGGGATAAAGTTGTGAGGACAGCTGATAGCTAAACAATAACTTGAGTGTTCTGTGGGCTGTGTGAGTTTCTGTTCCCTATGCTTCCAAGTGATATTTCTGTCCCACCACCTGGGAAAATTAATGCAAGTGTTCTTTCCTTTAAATAAGCAACACATGTCACCTCATTGTCTCCTTTTCTCATAAAAAACACACAGTCTAACGTCTTCAAGACAGACAAGAATGGAGAAATTATCTCATAATGCAAGCTATCATTCAAAAACATCTTTTCTAACTAGGAAGAGCGCCAAAGTATTTTTATGCCTGTTAGTGTTTGCTAAGCATGACCCATCCCAGTTTCTCCCTTCTGCCTTGGCCAGGCATGTTTTGTAGCTGGATTGACAAACAAGCAGAACTATCTGAAGCAAAAAAAAAAAAACATATTTTAAAAAAATCTCACACTCCAAAGTAAATGATTAAAATTAATATCTGTTGGAATTGAAGGCCGTTATTTTTCAGTGTTAGTAATTTATACGACTACAATGATAGCAGAAGTGGAACAGTAATTGGAAATCATTGTGTCATTAGATAATGCACAGTACAGGAGCCATTTTTACTCAGACATAATCTGTTGAGGTTCATTGAGTGAAAGTCTGCCATGTCTGTCTAAAACACCACATACAATGTTTGATGCTGCAGTGAAAAAGTATAAAGGCATACCCTCACACCATTTTGGCACAGAGGGGATTTTTAAGGGTGGGGACTGGGGTGGGATACCGTTTGCTTAATGAGAAAAAAATGAGGATGGTTTACTTTAAAGTGGCCCCTGTGAACACACACCACCTATAGCCCCATAAGCGATAATTAATCCAACGAGGCCATGACCGTTTTAGCATGAAAATTCTCCTCAGTAAATCTTTGCTTACACTGAGAGCCTCAAGAGAGACGTGGAGCAATCCTGGAATGAGATGAAGCTTTTATCTATTTATAAAGACCATATATGCCTACAAATGTTAATTAACAAGACCACAGGTTAAAATTAGAGTTAATGAGTTTCCCTTCCACAGGCTTTCAAAGCAACCTTCCTGTTCAATAATATCGACATTTTCTATTATGTGCACCGCGCAATGAACGTCTAATCAGAAACAAAAAATAAGAAAGCATATGGCATGGCAGCCATGCAATATGTCTTTTTCAAAAAGTTTAAGAAAAAAAGTGTAGTGGAAAGAGGAGAATGTTCCAACAGGAGAAGTGATAGATTCGTTTTGTAGACTCTAATTAAAAAGGTGCCATAATAACCTTGCAAAGCCTTGCCCTTATGTAAAATGTGTGAAATGTACAGTTGCAAAAGCATCTGATTGTACTTTCCATAGCTGCAGGCTACCAAGTTTCTAAAGTGTTAAGTAGAGGAAAATTAGAAGGGATAAACGTAATGCTATCATAATGGAATCATTTTCTAAATTAAGTACCAACTCATAGTAAGGAACAGTATTTTTGTCTGCATTTCCAGCCGGCACAGCTAAAACAGATGTTCTTAAAGACGGGTACTGGTAAAATCATTTTGGTATCTGTAGGTCACACACTAAACATCCTAATGAATACATGATACATTGCTTGTACTGGAGGTTTCTATTGGAGGCACCATTAAGAGGTTTTCCATCAAAAAATCAAAAAGGATAGTTCACTTTCATATGCGTTTGACATTAATTCAATTTTAGTGCATGTTTCCAATAAACTCAGTCAAGTTTTGAAGTGTGTGAAGAAGGATATTTAGATATTAAAGCTATTCGAAGTTTCTAATGACCAGTTGACTTGACAATGGCAGGTATAAGGCATTTGTTTCCCAAATATCTGAAATGTCCTTCATTGCACACAAAAGCTGTCTGGGTCAAACACACACTAAAACTGGAATAATACCAAAAATTAAATTAAAAACCCAGCAAATGAACTATTCCTTAAAGGGGTAAAAACGGCACCCCTTTTTTGCTATTTAAGCTAACAAGCAGACTGTGGCTGGCACCTCATGCATAATTTCAACAAAATGTAATTGCCATCCCTCTATATAACCTCATAAGGATATGGATTTGGTTGATTTATGCTATCTCACTTCTACTGGTGGTTTTTACTGAAAGGACTGCTCAATCCTGAACAATAACACTCAGTTTTATCATGTTTCACCAATGCCTCATTCTCAAACTAATTTGTCACTGTTCAGGACTAATTGCACCTTCAGGATTTTTACAGAAGCATCAGTGATGGAAAAATCAGGACTTTGTGAAATTTTCATTAATGATTGGCTAGGCAGAGATGATCAAATACTTTCCTCACTGCTGTGAATGACTTTGATTGGTTCTGAATGGTCAATCATTAACGAGAAAGTTAGCTGCATTTGGAAGCACCTGCATTTTCAATCACTCCACCATCACTGATGAATACTGGAGTGCCAACATTTCCTTGAGGTCAAATGAACCCAGAATCAATAACATGTTTTTAGCATCAGGTCAATGGTACAAAAATCTTGAAATCATACTTAGGAGCAAAATAACACCTAATAATGAGCCAAATATTGCCCTCGCATTCACACACATTTCACTTTCCTGGGAAGAAACCATACACAAGTCATCCTGAAATCAAAACCACATTTTGGATACCATGGACTGGAATGTGAACAGCTTCCAAAAACATGTACATGACTGCATGCAGCAGACACCACAACGTAGAATACAATTACCCAGAAAGAAACTAATTAGACACACATTTAGATATCAAGTTGATTTTAAAAATTGGTGGCATAAAAAAGGAGGATACAAAAGATGTTGAAACCATTTTTTTGAAAAGCAGATCCATTCATCATCTCACATTTTTAAATTAATCTGACTTTATTTGAGGTTAGTTTTTTCTTCCTAGTACAGAAATACTGTATCTATTGTCTTGACAATTTTCAGGCAGTTTGAGTCACATTCATTTGTCACTTCAATAAAACTAACTGAAAATGATTGGCTTGCCAAATGAATTATACATAGCAGGCCCATGACCCTTACATGGAAGATGTGGGTGTCTTACACTGTAAATCCAGAAGAACACTTTCCCTGGCTTTAATTGGGTTTAATGTCACATGTTCATGAAACACGACAGCTCCTCTGAAACAGCAACAGATAAACTGAAGAATTAACACTCACTCACACATACTTACACTTAAAAACAAGATTAATATTTTATTCAAGCATGCTAATGATTATTATTATTATTATTATTATTATTATTTTCACACTGGTCTTTATCAAAACCTGTGACTTGGAATGGTTGAAAATAATATTAAGCTTATTTTGGAGCATGATTAAGTGTATGTATGTAAGTATCAGTTTTTATTTTGGATGACCTAATATGATATTTGGACTCTGCGCCATTGTCTTAATCTTTTATTACACTCTAATAAATTATAATTATGATTATTATTTTAATATAAATGATCACGAGTTCTGAAAATGAAACACTTCATTGTCTTGGCTATATCCAAAACTAAGCTACACGTACAATACCCAAGGACATTCTGCATTTAAAAACTGCATCCAGATAACACTAGCGACCTAACCAACTTGTGAGGTAAGTATAAATGTTCAGGAACTGATATGTTAATCTATAATATTGTTAATCTGGCAGGGAACAGTACATCTTGTTTCTATAAATCAAGGTGTTTATGATATAACTACTGTATGTTGGTCATTGCAAGAAGTAAGATTGTTAGTCAGTAACTGTTCAAACAGTAAGTTTTGTAAGCTAGTTCTAGGATATAATATACATAATACTACAGAGTGACAAACAAACAAACTGACGGAGACCGATGCATTGCATCAGGGTGTGGGATGAATATACATAAAAAGTATGTTCAACAGGGGTCCTTAAACTGGGTAATGTGGAAAGGAAATACTAGCTGTACAGTAATGAATGCCACTCAGATTAATAAACCGGAGCCAGGCCAGAAAGGTGGTGCCCGATATGGGACTTTCACTCACAGTAAAGCCTGCTCACAAGGACTAGTAGTCCATGTTGCCATTTTCAGTGGGCACAACCCTTAAATGGAGTTCTGTGAGTAAAACTTAAAGTGTGAGTATGTTTGAAAGCTGAAACCACCGTGCCTAGGGGTACAATGGTGGGTTACCTTTGATGAAAATGGCGAGCATCGTTGGGCTGAACGGCTTGTTCTCGTCATTATGTTATGTTTATAGATTAACGAAACATTTTCCTTCAGTTGATGCGAGCCAAATGAGCAATACATAATGATGCTTAGAGCTTATCAATAAAAAATGTAAAATTAACCGTCATATACTTCTGGAACTGTGATGAAATATCGTATGAAGCATTTACATCTCAAAACTGGTGATACATATTTAGGGTTACATCAAATGTTACATAAAATGTTCATGTAATATTAAATACAAAATACCACGAAGAAAGTAAATAGATATTCATAAAAGCAGAGCCCAGAAAGCATAGCGAGTGGTTATTGCTAGAAAGGCTGTGACTCCTCTCCTCAAAGCAGGCCGAGTTCAGGGTCATGCCAGTCATTGAAGAGTGACAATGGGCACTCACTTTTGGGTCTTCGGGGAAGATGTTGTCAACCAGGCGTTTGTAGCGAGGCCTCAGGGGGCCACAGCAGCCGCATACACCTGGGAAAGGAAAAAGAACAAACACAGATCCTTTTGTTAAAGGGTAAGCACCACGTAACAGCATCCCCCAAAGATATCTAGAGGTTTTTCGTTAAATTAAGCTGAAATCACGGTTAGTACGCCTACACATTTGACAAATTGATCACTGCTGATGGAAACACCTGATGTCACGCCGGAAAATGACTTCTGCAATGTGTGATGTCACAGGAACACAAACAGCTCTGCTATTATACCGTTAGGTTGAAAAGGTTAGAAAAGGACAGCACTTGGTTTAAAATATGAAAGAAATGGACAGCATTGAAATATTTGATTCTGAAACAAAGGAAATTATCAATGACTCAGATGACTCTGATGAGTCTGTAGAAGACATAATCGCTGATCCTGATTCTGCAATACATTTGTTAAGGTTTGAGCCAGAGTAGCAGGGATTGGAGTTAGAGCTTCTTCCCAAAGCCAACAACCAGAGCCTGAACAAAATGGTTCATCCTGAAATAAGTCTGTTCAGTGATGTTACTTGAAAAAACTTCCAAGGTCATGCCATATAGCCTGGAACTTGCATATGCAAAGATTTGGATTTTGTATTGATGTTCAAGAACCACAGGACAAATGGAGGGCAACAAACTGAACAACGTGTGCAAACAAACAAAACCTTAAGAAATGTAATTAAGCTTGAGAAGTTAAGAAGCCTCTGTGTTACTAGGATTAATAAGCTTGATGACATCATTTTCAGGACAAATATTATATGAAGAACCATTTTTTCCCCTGTATTTCCAATTCCAGGATATAGCGCAGGACAGATAAAAATAATAAGACTGAAAAACAACACATTTCTTAACATCAAAATGAGATGTATGCTGAGCAGTTGGCATCCAATACTTGCTTCAGGCAAAGCTCCAAAATTCAATTTGTTTGTGTTATGGTCAATTACGGCTGCCAGCAAGGACAGGAGGCAATACATCCAAATCTTTGGGTGACATAATATGTGTCATGGTAGGCTCTTGTGCAAAACACTATCAGCCAGATGCATTAAAAAACAAAAGACAAAACAATCACCAGAGGACAAGTCCTGCCCCCCAACCCCCAATCCTGACCCAAAAACTGAATTCCTTTCTTCCAAACAAATTAATTCCCCAATGGAGGAATATGTTTCATTCCACCCACCTCAACTGAAGTTAGCTCATTTCAAATTCAGCTGCAGTCTATATATAGTATAGGCAGAGCATCAGCGATGAACTGTCAAACTGAGTGCAGTTTACGGATTACACGTAACGGACGGAAACCGGCGACTGTGCTCTAAAGGTCACGTGGCAAGAAAAGGCCTTACACCATAGATCAATGCCAAATCATAGAGCTGTGCGCGATCTTATGCGCAAATCGATAAGGACGCATAGCTCAAACCTATGAAGCAGATCGATGGCAAGCACTGCAATGCACGGGATCCCGTCCTCCCTAAATCTGTGAAATCTCCTGATGAGAAGCATTCTGCCTGTATCCAGGCTGGTCTTTAGGAGAGGTGGACTTCAGAGAGCTACAGACTGCCATGGATTTCCAGAAATAAAGCATAGCTAATATGAAAGGGGGGAGGAGGAAGAGAGAGAAAGAGACAAAGAGAGAGAGAGAGATACATAGCCAGATAGAGACAAAGAGAGAGAGATTGACCAGAGTGAGATGGACATTACAAACAGCACCTGCTTAGGGATCTTTCGAGTAACTCCAGCCATCAGACGTGCAGACGAAATTCTCTTTTTAAAACAAGCTAAATACAGCTTGTACTGCATTTCTGAAGCACAGCGTTCTTGGATTCGGTTTGTTTAATGAGAGCTCTTCTCAGGTGTGGTCAGCAATACACCGTCAAAGACATTTTATAGCATACAAATGCACAGTCCCGCAGGGCTGCAGATTAATGCAATTCATTAATGTTCATTTCATGGTCCCGTCGACAGTCAACCTTTAAAGGTCTGGCTTAAACATGTTCATTATGAACATAGCAATTACCTCCCTTATTAGAGCACAGGAGGCAGAGCCTTTGGTAAATAATGAATGAGTCTGTGTATGTTATTAATTATGTTATTTATTTGCGACAGTTGGCTGAAGTCCAAATTTTTTACTTTGATGACAGCAACAGATTTAAGGTCAACGGCAACTTGACCAGTGGTTCACAGTGATGACCAGAGATTTAAGTCAGATTAAATGAGTAAATTGTGTGCAATTTCTTGTCTTCAGAGGCCTGGCTTCACTCAAATATGTGAAAAAATAAATAAATAAAAATAAACAAGGACACTACTATTAAAATACCAGGTTGATGTTGCTAGGGTTTAACTGCGGATTATGTGTGGTTACACATTCGCTGTGCACAGACAAACAGAATTGCCATCGATAAGCACAAGTGACTGATTGAACCCACGGTCAAATCACTGCAGCAAAAGCTCTCTTCATTATCCCCAGGTTTAAATTACTTTAGCTAGACACACAGGGATCTGGCAACATGTGTAAAAAGACACGGCCAGGAGAGCAAACATTTCACCGATATAATCGTGTGTAAATTAAAATGGATTATAAGGACACTGATCCCCAAAACTAATTTCCCCCGATGTTTCCCAAGCGACTTCTTATGATTAAAATGTGATTAACTGCATCCCTCGGCATGCCTGTGCTGCGAGGGGAATCAAAGCCACTAAACTCAGGCTTCCTCTGCTTTTTTGTCGTTGCTCTGGCGACTGGACTACCGCCGTTTCTTCGATGCTTCTCCTGCCCCAAATCACCAAGCTTCTCTGAGGATACTCGAGCAGCGTCCTCAACTGCCGATTAATTATTTAGTGCCACAGAGGAAACTGAAACCGTTTATTCCCCCCCCCCGCTCAATTCTCAGAGGACAGTGGCACTCCCAGAGGCTTGCAAGGACTTTCATTTCCATTACACAACAGCCGCTCTTATTAGTCACTGAATCAAGACTTGGAATGACGCACCCGGTAGGGATAAGCACAAGCGAAAGAGCGGCCATTGCAACTTGTGCTTGTTTAACTGGCTTGTGCAGGCAGCATTTGCCGAGGGGACCGATTCAGAACAAATACAGCTGCAATACGAGCAGCCAGACAGAGCCCGAGCCGACATATCCCTTTCACAACCCGATACGCATGTCACTACACACGTGTTGCTGCTTGACTGAGTTTGCTTTGCATGCGTCCACCAGGCCAATACGTTTTCACATCCATATTGACCACACTGGTTTACTCATTTTAAACAAGAGAGAATAAAACCCATTACTTTGCAAGCCAAAAATCTTCACCTACTACACCACATTATGCTGATTATGTAACCAGAATGTCTTGCCTCGACTGAAGGGAACTACACAGCACACTTCTGTTCATAAACGGACGCACCAGCTATGCATCACAGATGCATTCAGTGTCTTCAATTAAAAAAAATATAAGAGCTTTCTGCAATAACCTGCAGGCCACTGAATCTTCTAACTGAGTGGCACCAAGCCACTTGGCAGTGCCTCTGATTTATTCACAGCAGCTAAAAGCCGAGGTGAGAGAAATACATTTCCACCAGTCGGCCTATATCCACTAAAAACAAACAGCAGATGGAAGATGCAAGTGTGCGGAAAAACAACCTTATTCATTCTGGGTCAGGGCATTCTCCCTGGACACTGAGTGGGGAGAGGACTGTTCTTGTACGTACTGTCTTGTGCAAACCTGTACCACACCTGTTCAGTGCACCTGTAACACAGCAGAGTTTAAATAACACCTGTAATGCGTCTTGCCAGAGCAATATCTGTACCCCACCTAAATCAATATTCCACCAGCACTTCACCCAGGCAACACTTCTGAAACACACTTGCATCAGTATTACATAGACACTGCAACTGAGGCATATGTTACAAACTTGGATCAACAGCACACAATCATGGGTCAATGAAACGTCAGTCCTGCAAAAGGCCCATTTTCAAAGCTGTAACCTTCCAAACTCAGTATCACAGCTCGGTATCTTCCCCCAGTTGCAGTCTGCACTGATCCTGGTTCAGCATCCGGCACGTTTTGCACACGACAAAGTTACGCCCCGTTTGCAAAAGAAAAGCAATCCTGGGGTCGGCACCGCACACACTTTTTGGGGTTCGGATGTGATCCTGGCCATGCTGGCGGCAGGCCTGAGAGGGGTGAAGCAAACCTGCAGGTCAGGGTGAAGGGCTCGCAGGGCCCCCGTGATCCTCATGCCGCCTGACCCTACGAGCCTCAGCTGTCTGTACCCAGTGTGAGCAAGGCCAGAGACAATCTGGCACCCCCCTTAATAACACCCTGATCAAGGGAAAATTTCTGAACACTCTCAACATTACATTTGTAAACAGACTCCCTCCCTTCATAAATTTGTGTCTTAAATCATTCACAAAACAAATGAATGAAAGAAAATGGAAAAACACCCTGTATGCCAGTCATGTTCACAGTGACTGGCAAAACACATGTATACATTAGGGCCACTGGGACATCTTTTAAAACAGCATGGTGGGACAAATTAATCAATTTCCATCAAAACCTTGGAGGCAGGAACAGCAAATGAAGCAATCTCATCCTGTTTTCCATCTCCCCATCAAAAATGAATTGCCGATTACTCAAAATATTCACCTCCTGGCCCCTCATTTTACACAGTTGCTATGGAAAGCACAAAGAAGGTACCAGAAAGCTGGATAATTTTGCATTCGATTGTTCCTTGAATGAAGAGATCTGCTAAATACACAAGAAGCAACATTTTCTACAACCTGGCTTACTCCCAAAAGTCACACTAACCTCTTGCTTCCGAAAAGATTTTTTAAAATTCCTATGACAAAAAGAAAGAAAGAAAGAACAAAGAAGGCATATCAGCTACAGTTGAAGAGAGAAAGGCACAGCATTTATAGTAAGGCTACAATGCATGAGCTTGCTTCAAGAGTGACAAATCACTCATAAGTGAACAAGCACACCATTGAGAAGCACTTTCCGAGAGCTCCCGGAAAATGACTTTCTAATGGTGATTTGCTTATTCCGACATGAATCAGGAGGCTTTACCTCCTCTAGCCCTGGTGGCCCGTTAACCAGCTCTGCATCTGACCTACCCAAATTCAAGAAAGGGCTTGTTTCCCTGTCGCGGCTGTAGGTGACGGCTCCGTCAGCCTCTGAGCGAGAAACCTGCATGTACCGTCTCATGGCCACAGATGCTGGGGAGAATCCGTCGGGCTGCAGCCTCTAGGCTTGTGGAACGTAGCTCAACTTCCCTCCCTGCTCGCCGGGTTGGGTCGAATCTCGTCCTCGGTGAAAGATAGCAGTCTGCCGGCGCGGTCGCTCACCCGAGTCTCTAATTAACAGCCCATGTGGCTGGAAGGCCGGTTTGTCGTTACCGATCTCCGGTTGGAGCGTATCGGGTTGCCTTATGGGATGTCTCCTCAGGATCGAAGAGAGGGATGCATCAATATACCACAGCGGAAAGGAAGGGTGGACCCAAGACTGTTTATGTGTGGCCGTTCACTTGTCAAATTGCCTCAAGTAGTGAAGAGGGGTTATCGGTTGGGCAGTGAATTACCTCAGCCTCCCTGTCCTTTTCATTACCAAGACGATGAAGAAAATAAAAATCACTCTTGATCAGATTGGATTATTTTGTTGTTAATTTAATTTCCTGCTAGTAGTTAAGCATAAATTGATTTAGCTGCTTTCGTAAAAGACCTTAATTATTTATTTTTGAAACATCCACTTTAATTGCACCTTGCACTTTACAATTTATTCTTGCACTAGGAGAAACCAAATCCCCTCAACAAAGGACAGAATAGCATAAAATTCAGCATGCAGCATTGACAGAAAATAAGAGTTAGGTTTCAAATGGAGTCCATGCCTGCTACTCTAAAACAAAATGGATGTTGCTTCCCTCCTTCTCCCCTGGGATATTAATCTCTGTTACATTTTGTGTGAGCATGATGGGTCGTTCCTTTCAAGCCCCTCCAGGTATATAAATGTGTTTTGTTTTGAAAAGTAAGCATGCACATGATCTTTTTTTTAGGAGCCATGAAAGATTAGGCTCCAGAGCTCTGGAAATAACTCCCTGCCTAATACTCACTCTCCTAACTCCAGACTGACTAACCTATTCTAAAAATCAATGCAACCAGCATTTCTTTTAAAAGTGGAATGGACCATATTTTCTTCCGTCCAAACCCTTTTCCGAGTTGTGATCCAGTAGGATCAGTATCTTCCTAGACTAAGACCTTGACTTCAATATTAATACATTATGTGTATACCACAGGCAAATCCTTGTTTCTACTAAAAGGGATGCCTTTAATGTGCTTTACATAGAAAAGCATAATAATGAATGGGCCAATGATAGGACCACTAATGGACTGCATTTATGTGTTGAAATGACAATCTTGTGACCGACGGCCCAAGACCCTCACATCATTAATTTCCATGGCCCAGCGAAGCGGACCACATCCTCTCCAATCCTCTCACTAAGCGTTCAATTAAAATGCCAGAAGAGAGACAGGCCATCCCTGCGTAAACATAGAAAGGGGACATCATATTCATCTTGTCTTCTGTAATTCATTGATGGAGCTCGGCTTCATGGTGAAGAAGAAAGCACCACTGGGCAGAGTGAAATATACGCTTTGCCGTGAAGGAAAATAATGGAAGGTCGCATACATTTTTCCTGCATGACCATCATGTGCACTACATCTTTCCCTGGGAGCTGTCAAGGTCACAATGGATCAGAGAGCAGCGAGAGCCAAGGTTAATCATTTCCTTTATTTACAGCAGCTATGGTGCAATGTGGCCTTCTGCAAATATGGAATTAATGGGGGGTAGGCTAATGTGAATTACAGAATTACATATTTGGTGGTCCTTATTATGTCAAATAAACCCTTGTGAAGGCCACATACTGTACTCTCTGTAAAATACTCATAACCTTTAATAGTTTTGTATTGCTTATCATTTGTCTTTTTTACACTAAATGATCATAAAATTAATAAGATCCAGTTATATGGGTTATTCAGTAATGTGAAGAACTATTTCATGTTTTTCAGTACGACTCTACGTACAGAGTTTAAGATCGAAACTTCTTGAAAATTAATTTAACAATATGTTCCATTCGCTCATATATTTTGAAAATATTTTAAAAGAACAAGAGCTGCTTTCTGAACAAAGCAGTAACAAAATTTCCAACAAGGTTAATTGTGCTGGGCAAGGTATCTTTACAAGATTCCCTTTTAGTAGACCCCAGTGGTACTCATCATTGGAAAATTTCAATTAGTGTGTGGAGCTCCATGCCAGTACATTTTTAATCTGCAAAATCCATGTGATTTCTAAGCTGGATGATGAAAGTGTTGCTCCGATTAATTCTTGGGACCTCAGGAGCAAAAAAAGCTGGTTTATGATGAAATGTCACTTGACTGCCAATGTTATATTTCCAAAATTATCACATTTTATAAGCTGCTTTTTCACAGACACGACTAAGTCGAGACATTATTAGTGCTGACAGAGACATACAGAATTGCAATCAATCATTGTGGACACACGGAAAATAGATTTGCATGCGTCTACCCAGTGTTGCATGTGAAGATTATGATAGGATTTTGCAGTGACATTTCATTAAATGCAATGTATGGAAAGTGGGGGGGGAGGAGGAGTGGTTTGATACTGTGCAAAAGGGAAGCCCATCAGTCACACACTGCACATGGCTTACTGTGACAAGGACCCAAGGGACTGGCCAAGAAAGACAACCATGCAGATCTGGCAAGAATGCTGCTACGCTTTATCCAGCTATGTGAGTGTTATTGAAATGCATTAGTTAGGAGGTCCTAAGTGTTACAGAGCAAAATAATGCACATTAAAACCCAGACTGGCTTCTTCTTGGTTAATTTCATACCATAAAAATCTGAATATACAGTATGTAAACAGAAAGAGATAGCATGATGGATAATAAATTAGTGCTGCTAGGTAACAACATTGCCTGCTATATATGTTTAGGGTACTTACTGTCTTACTTAGCTAGCTGTTACTAAATATGTCTGGATGCATGTTATTTTTAACTGCCTCTTACCTCCAAGACAAAAAAGAAAAGCTACTGCATCTTTTTGCTGCTACAGTTAAATACACCAAAAGCAACATGGTTCCACAAGTCCAATAATCAACACGATAAATGAGTAATTCACTTTCCATTTTTATAAAGTGAAAACCTAGTGGTTTACTACTAAAGATTGGTTACTGTACACAGACCTGTATACAGGAGAATGTCTGTTGGTTACTTTGTCTCATTTCTCAGGTAAATAGCTATCTCTGATAAGCTCATAACATTTGCCGACTGCCAGCACCAGGAAAAATTGAGACATGCATGACTTCAGCTAAGTGACAAAACCAGTCCACTCACCACGCTCACCTTCAAGGAGTTTAGACTAATTCTTAACAACTGAATTCTAACATAAAACCACTGGCCTGTTCTGCCAACCTGCTCTGCCCACCCAAGTTCAGTGGGCTTAGACCACAAATACTAAATATTAATCTCTACACATGGATTTTTTGTTAAAAAAAAACAAAAAACAAAAAACGCTTTAGCTGTTCTATATAAAATGTCAGAATGTACAATTGTGCATCATAATAACCAAAGTTGCCAGAAAATCAAACGCTGGGCATTATTATTTATAGTAAAATTCTTTGTGAGAGCTCACATAACACCCTGCTTGGAGTGCTGCTAGCAATGATTCTGAAACACAGTCATACAGACAAAAACACAGACTGCAGAAAATTCCAAAACTGAATGCTATAACCATAGTTGAGTCTCAAATTATTACTTCTTCTCTAAATCAACAGACACAACTGCTTGATTGCATAAAAGCTGACACTGTGGTACTTCATCCAGTTGCTTCAGGTGTCCCCTGTATGGCACCAAGATTTGTGAACCTTGAAGGGAAGGCCACATGTAAAATAGATGATGACCTATAAATCTCTGTCTGCATAGCACAATACAACACAGCCCTGCTGCTATCTAAATTTATAAGGCAATGACGTTTTCTCAAAAGTAATTTTAGCGGTTGCCAGTGCTCTGCTGGTCTTAATCTCTGGTGATTCTCAGAAAAGGACTTTGAGATGGACCTGAATATGGAAAGTGTCCTTGGAATTCCCCTGCTCCTTTCCATTGGGGAACCTAATCTTCTCTTATGTCTGTTCCCTGCAGTGCCTGGCATAATCAGCGTGCTTTGTTATGGTTTTTAGTGTGCTATGGGTCCATTCTACAGGTCTGTATGAATGGGAGGACACTGACGTTCTAAAGACCCGTGTTACTGCCTTGTCTTTGACCTGCAGCTGCGGCCTATTCCCTTATCTTGCCTGTCCATCATCCCCTGAGATTTCCAGTTCTGAATGATCTCTAATCCTTAGGGCTGAGGCCCCAAGGTCATCTCTATTACAAGGTTACCAAAGGTTAATGAATGTTTGTCTAAACCTGCAATCAAAAAAAAAATCTGCACCATCTTCAACGTCTGAGGGACATCTGACTGCTTTGAGTTCTCCCATGCTGCCAGCATATTAAACCCAAGTCAATCTATAAATGACACTAGCCTTTCCTCATCTCTGGGGAGTTTATAGACATAAGAACAAACACCAGGCTTCCTATTATCTGTGCAGCATGGCATCAGAAATAGGAAGACTTCTTAAATCCCTGGATATCCATTCCTGGGCCAGGTGGTAATTTCAAAAGCCAGACCATCTATTCAGGACAGGAGTACAAAGGCAGAATACTGAGACCAACCACCATGTGACCTATATATACCTTTTTGCCCATGCTCCCCATACCCTTCAATATGATGAATTTCACAGAGCAGCCAAAAAATGCATCCAACATTCCAGGTCATTCTTTCAAATTTAAAAGCACTTCAGGCTGGGGATGCTGCGCAGCTCACTAGGTAAAAGTACAGTGATCCGACTATGGCCGGCAACCCTGCAGAGGTGGAGCACGATTGGCATTGCAATTCAGTTCATTGGGATTCAGTCAGTAGGGATAGTAGTGTTCAGTGTTCACTCGACCGACCCCCCTTGTTGGACATCCGAGCACCTGTGGCTTGTTCTCTGTGCATGTATATGATTGGGTTTCCTCCATCCTAACTCTGCGCATGTGCAGCTTGTTCCTGCAATGTGAAAAGAAGCATCTGGCTGGCTCCGCATGTTCCAGAGGATAACCCTGAGTTGTTTTCACCAAACTATGTACAAGCATATAATATGGGCACACTTGGTACATAATTACCAAACTGGGCATTCCAAATCTGGGATTAGAGATAGTAAATTTTTAAAAAAGCACTTCAGGCCACCATCACTGTAATATTTCTGCATATACTGGTCAAATCAGAAAAAAATGTTTAGAAAAAATGCAATCACAATCTATGCATAAACTGTCTAACGCAGAGACATAATTATCGACCATTATCCAATAAAAACATACATCAACAAAAATGCTTTCTTGCAGGAAAAAAAAAAATCACCTCCGCACTGATCACACTGGCATGAATAACATGAACTGTTCTCACTGTGGTGGAATGTTCAAAGTTTGAAAAATTTAGAGTTCATTTAAATTTTTGTTAAACACATAATATGCAGGATTTTTTAGCCTTGCTGTGGTCCTGTGTTTATAAGTCGCCTCCTCCATCTTCAACCCTGCCCACTCACCCCGAGTACCCGACTTTGGTCATCTAGCTATGTAACATAGCTTTTTGCTTCACTATATCTAGGCTTTGCCTCAGCCATTGCAGCAACTAGCTAGCTAGCAACAGACACCGCTGAAAACTGATCCCAAACCACAGGCTCTGGAACCACGCCCAGAAACTTCCCAAACACATTTTAGAATAACAAATACAGGTGAAGGTGCACAAATTCGGCAAAAGTGCGTAAAGACAGAGATTGCCAGTGCACCATAGATATGCCTTTGCATGGTCATTTTATAATATTTTTATAACAACATTTTTGCCACTGATTGCAATTTACATTCATTCCCACAATGAACGTAAAAAAAACAACAACACAAAAAACACCACAAATTATATCGCACATTTTTAAAAAGCTGCTGCAAATTAAGTAATTTTCACAAAAAAAGCCCCTCAAAATCCTGGTGGGTCTGATAAACAAGTGCTTTATTTCATGCACCTTGAGATCCTTGCCTCCTTGCTTTTCTTTTTAACCTTGTAACCCCACCTGTTTGAAATAAGTAAAACAGAAATGAATTCAAAGAGCTTGCATGCACACTGGAGAACACTACTTATACTTCCCTTACTGTAAATACCATGAAATTGCATGTTTCCTGAACTATTTGGCCCTTATACATCCTGTGTAATCCAATGAGCACTGATGGGCAGTCCTTTTTCAAACTTTTGTATTCAGCCCTACATACTCATACTCTAACCATGTAGTCTATTGTTGATGAAGTGTTGTGTACAAGCAAGGCTTCCTCGGCTTAAAAATATTATTTTATTTAGCATGAAAAAAAGCATGAATAGTATGTATATATGCAGGACTAACATTTGAGTGATGGATCTTGTACTAACAGAATTCTGTTAGTGAGTTAGCTATGTTCTGGTGGGTGCACAACATCAATTCTGATAATATTAATAAATTCACACTTAGAATTTGTGAATAGGAGCTGGATGATTCATGGTATATGTGCTTGTTATTTATGTGCAAACTGCAATGTATCTATGTGTATTTTGCCTTTGTGAACTACTTTATGAGAGTAAGTCAGGACACCAGTAAATCTGTCCACCTAATTAATTCAGCCAGGAATGTACTCTCCGCCTGGTAATTAGGCTTTCTGCTTCAAATGAATTCTTGCAGATTTTTGTATACACATCCAGTCAACCACTATCCCAACCCAATTCAATTCCAATTTCCAATTAAAGTAGAACTGCACGTTTTTCATGGCAGCCATTTGTTCCCACATCTGTGCAGTTTCTCCGTAACTCCTGTGACCTGGAAGGACATTTGGAATTTGCAGTTTGATTCTGGCAACAAAAACCTAATGGGGCCATTAATGACTACCACTGGGTGCTATTATCCTGAGATAACAAAGTCCATAAACACTGCGCTGAAATGCTTTCCGACCGAGCTGATGTCCTTTCCTTAGCCAGCAGGGAGACCTGATGTGAACACCTCAACAATTTATGAGGGAAATTCCGTAAACAGGCAACACGAGGGAGGGCTGAGACAGCCTCAGTTGGAAAAGGTCAGGGAGATGACATTGAAACTGCAGAGCCCTGCAGCATGCGTGGGAGGACAGATGGTTTCGGTTTCTGACAGCATCCACTCCTGCGCTTCAGTAAGCAGGATGGCAAACTTCTGTACAGATCTAAAGAAGGCTCCAAATCCCACACTGGACTTTTTTTGGGTGGGGTTGGGGGGGGGGGGGGGCTGCCTCCATTTCAACAACAAACAGTTCACCTTGTGAAATTAAGTGCCAAGTAATGGCCAAATCAACTGCCATAGTACATGCACATACAAATGCACCCACACGCAGACACGTGCATGTACACACACACAAACAAGTGCATAAACGGACAGTGGGTACATCCTCAAGAATCATTGCTATTCCAAAGGAGTGGTGAGAGATAGCATGCTATCCAGCACTTCAAATGGAGATGGATGTTCCCTTACTCAGCCGCTCCACCAAATTACCTCATTCTCAAATGATGGTATCCACGCCCGTTTGCATTCTACAGTCACACAGGACTCCAATTATGCTCCTAAACAACCTCTCAGTTTCCGATGAACCCGTTAACAGCCTCCTCTTTGGTTTTTGTGCAACCTCATAAGTGTCTGATACATAATCTCTTCCTGTCAGACCTGGGCAATCATAGCAAAGAGAGTGTGCCTACCTTCAGTCAAATAGAGCCATAGATCTGCCAGTTCTTCAGTCATGCCTCTCAGAGCCCAGGAGGAGAAATGCATTGACAGCTGATGAGGAAAGATTACCTGGCTTTGTGCAGAGGGTGTTTAAAATTCAGAAAGGGCAGGGGGAAAAAGGACTTTGTTGGGTTGCTTGGAGAGTCATTAATAAAGCATGAAGAATATTCCTCACTGGCAACAACCCCTTTTTATGAGCACAGCATGCCGCTAAACCTCAGGGTCCAATTAATCTTCCCTCCAGATTGATTCCCTGTCCTTTAGCTCCCACTGCTGACACTAGTGCAAATGATGTGGGTCCTCGCACATAAGGATAGTGGCCATGGCTGGCAAGGTTCCCTCCGCTTTCCATGTCCATGATAATGTTGGACAATGCTAACCGTTAGTCAGGCCACTATTGCCAGCTGGAAAATGGATCATCCAATTGCTGTTTTTGTCCATGATGACAGGCTTACAAAAGCACAATTTTGAGGGATAAAATTGCAGCATTCAGTCCATTCTAAAAGCATGACCCCCTGGTCACATTCCAATGCCTGGACTTAAAGGTACAAACTGCTAGCCTGCATTCATGAAAGCAATATCTTCAGCCGCAGTACAGTGAGGCTATGATCTATTTTTTACTTTTTCCGTGTTGAGATGTGGTAAAGAGATTGTTGAAATCAGGCAACACAGGAAAACTGCTTTAAATTGAGGAAAGAAACCAACGGTGCATGCATTTTCTGATGCATGAATCTGTTACTAGTCCATCAACATTTTCATTATATAAACTGTTCCAGGGTAGCACTCCAGCACTACTGCAGCATGGACCTCTGCAGATTTTTTTTTTTTTATCAGGAATGACATAGAAAGCCAGTTTCTTGCAGATCGTGAACTAGTGGACACTCTGCTACTTACATTACTGTGAACAAATATTTTCCCCTTCCTGATTTCCCCTCTATTATTGCATACAAAAAAGATCCCAGAAGAACATACAAAGAGCTGCAGGCCTATCTAGCCTCAGCTGATGTCACTGTTCATGACTACACAATAAGAAAGAGCAAGTTTATTAATGATGACGAATTGTCAAATTATCAAGATTTTTTCAATTATGATCGGTGAGGAATACAACTGGAGTTGAATTAACATTTTTTTTAAACAAGAACGAAAGGTGAGTGAAATCACAAAATGTGGCCAAGTTTTTGATAGAGGATGAAAAATGAAAGAATGCAAAACACAACACCATAAAATGCGGATTTATTTTGTGTGGAGCATTACCTTCAACTCAAAAAGTCAGTTACCAATGTTTTTCACCCAGGAGAAATATCTGTATTGTACAACAGTACGAGAAAAAAAGCAACTCCTTGAACTAAGTCAGTGAAGAAATATGTTTGTCTGTTAACTTTTATTTATAATGAACCTCACAGTTTATGGCTCAAATAAGGGGAAAAAAGATCCAGGCATAAAGTCGACCGAACAACCATGAATATAAGAGCCTGAACTTAAATCAGACATAGTGCTCATGGCCCAAATAAAATATGTCTGACTATTATGAGATTGACCTGACAGTGAAACATCGCTATTGCTGGCTTGCAGGACGCGATTATAGCTGGCGAGTCAAGATTTTGATTGAATCGGAGCCTTAAAACTGCCTAGTAGACCATATTTCAAGAGACAAACAATTACTGAAAACAAACATCCATTGTCAATATTAATGTAATGGGCTATATATTTGTTTTATTGCTTCCACGGCTCTATTTTCTGACAACATTAAATTGTCAAATCCCAATGATTTGCTAACAGCCCGCGGCTCAAGTCAAGGCAGTCTGAGCTGGATTCCTAAACTCTGTGCCCCGTCAGCCACAGTGTCTGCAGGTTTTCATTCAAACCTCAGATCTACCTAATTTGATAAATTATTGTCTTGATTCCACTGCTTAGTTCTAGAGTGTGGCTGAATTCAAGAGAGGAGGAACATGTTCTGGACTAGGGTTGCTCAAGACAGCAGACATAGCCCGGTGATTTAACATCTGCATCAGCTACCCAACAAGAAACCTGTAACTTCATTTCTCTATTTCATAATACAGTAAATCACAACAAAATTACATATTTATCATATATGGTGAAGTTACGAACACTTGCAGTGCTGGGAGGTGATTAAATGAGTTATATAATAGCTATAATAATGATCTGGGTTGCTAAGGAGCAGATCAAATCTATACACACCCATGAACAAATGCACAGTGAGAAGGATAAAAATGTTAACTTGTGGGTCCATGCAGCCGATGAGCTTGGCAGTCTCATACATTGAGTATCTTGAATGTCAGTGATGCACAGGCTACTCTGGGTCCTCAGGACGACCAGGACGGAAGAGTAGGGAATTTTGCTATCCTGCAACTATACTATTTATTTTTAGTCTGTTTTAATTTTTGAAAGATAAAATAAAAGCACCAACAAGCACAAACCTTTTACAGCTATCGTCCATCTAAGTACAGTAAGATTCAATTAAATCTCTTCTCTATACTCTGGAAAAACCTCCGCTTTCAACCGTTGCTCATGAAATAAGATTAATTTGCATTTCAGCTACCCTTTGAGAGAAATTAACAGAAGTAAAAAAATGTAATATATTATAACAAAAATATATTAAAATTTCAAGTGTATACAAGTGTCAGGCAACCATATTAAATTCAATTTCTTGACTGTTCCTATATTAAGGAATATTGCATTTGGAAAAATTTTTAGCACATAATTAACACAAACAGACAGAGGTGCATTCACATTGGTGCAGGAACCGAACAGAATGGACACTACTGCAGATTGAATTTGGAGCGTGTCTTTGGGCAAGGCCTCAGTCTGAGGAGATGATCTGCACTTCAGCTCTGTCATACCGAATCAAAAAATAAAACACACACACACACAGCTTCTTCACCATTCACATACATCATTAGCAATACATGACCCACCCCATCAAAGAATTTATCAGCTTACATAGTCAGAAATTCCTTTGCAATTGACTGAAAACATCCGATTTATTCCCTACCCTTGCCTTCTAGTACTCTCAGAACGTGCGATTGCTTTGATGTGAAATCGTTTTTTTAATGATTGAGGCTCAAAAGGAAAACCTATGGAGTACCATAGGTTGCCTTTGAGCGATTGTAAACCTCTTCCCTTTCGGTAGAGCCATTTGCAGCTGTGCTTTATGCATTAAACCAACTCAAGATTAAAGTTGTTTTGAGTGCAATTTCTTGATGGATCAGAATGCGAGAGGCCACAAACATAATCCAGCTCATGTACACAAGACAGACCTGGGCTGTTTTCTGCTGTTTGAGTGCAGCAGTTAGAAGTACATAAGCCGCTTTTCCACCGCATGGTACCAGCTCAACTCGACTTGATTCTACTCGACTCTACTCGCTTTCGGTGCCAGGTACTTCGTTTTCCACTGCAGATAGTACCCCCGTCAATGTAGCTGGTCGTCATAGCAACGCCGCATGAAACTACCGTGACATCATCTTCAACGCGACACACACAAGAACAATGGAGAATATCGAAGGGACGGTGTACTTGATTCTCGGTATGTGGCTGTTTGTCACAGCAAGGAGACAAATTTTGTTTCAGAAGAGGCAGCAAGACAAAAGACTGCTGAAAAAAACAGGAGAGTTTGGGAAATCCTACATCAGAGCTCAGACATCGAGACGACTCTGGTTGCGCAAAAGCGACGATTCTAGTGACGATTATCTCTGACCAATCAGTGGTCTGTAGTGTTTTCACGTAACCTTTTGGTATCGCCTCAGCTCGCTTGGAACCTCAACGGAGGTCATACCAAAAAAATGTACCAGGTACCAAGTACTATCCACAAGTTTTTCCCGATGGAAAACCAAAAAAGTCAAGCAGAGTCGAGTCGAGCCAGTACCACGCGGTGGAAAAGAGACTATATTAACCACATTCTTTCAGTAAACCACATGCCACTGTTAATGCCACTTCTTGCTTTCTCCTCCTCTAAAGCCTTTTTTAATTTGCACACCGTTGAATCCTTTGAAATTTCCTTCGTTTTCAGTCTTTCAAATAAAGCTGACATTTATATAGTTTCTGAGCAAATATGATATTTATTAGCTGTACACACAAATAATAATCACAAATAATACTTTGTGTGTGTGTGCATAAACACATAAATATATATAACACTATACATAAATGAAAGGGAAGGGATTAGGAATAAATCCTTACATAAATTACATAATTGTACCAAAGTGTTTTTTCATCCTTCTCAATTTTAACCAAGCAAAATACAAAGATGTCATGCATCACATTGCACATTAGTGATTCATGAGAAGAACCTTATAGTCAAGTCAAATTCATTAGTGACTTATCCAAAAGATTGAGTTATCAGAATGTAAATGTGGTCTCATATATTGCTGAATTTAGAGAACATATAATCCAGTATTGTATTTATATAACAGATAACAGTGCAATGAAATGTCAGCATAAGCATGGGTATGGCCAAATTCCAGACATATGGTCTAGAGGCCTACAGAAATTCAGGAATACATTTTTTTTTTCTAAAGAAAACTCAGATTCATCTTGGAATTTCCATCAGTGAATACTGCAATATTCAATCTGAAATCGCCCACAGTGCGATAATGCCACAGCTCTGGCAGTTCATCAGTATCGATATTGAAAAGTATTTAAGCAAATAGCTCAGGAATGCAGGCTGAACAGTAAGCTGCATTACAATAAGTGCTGTTCTGGCTGGCCAACAAGAAAGTGATGTGTGGTTTGCATTCTCCCTTTAATGCAATTCCCAACTACCAGCTACTCCCTTTAATATAAAATGGTCATACAGCCATAAACTATAAATTATAGGCATATGTCAATCTGATACTGTATAATCCAACACATCAGAATTCAGAATGAATTTAGTACCAAGCATACAGTATGCTTAAATGTCATATTCTTGATTTTCTGTATACTTCGTATATGCTGCCCATACAGCATACAGATATATCGTTTCTGTAATATTTTCTATCCCTGGTGGTCTGTTTGAGATCTGACAGACCCCAGAGAAGCAACAGTGGCTTCTCTCCAATCAGGGAGCTAGAGGCCGGCATCCCTCTGCAGTCTGTTGATGAAGGGCTTAATCATGCATGAAAGACAGCAGATGACCTCGTCTCTGTTGCTGCCCGGCAACCAGCCCCGTACCTTCCCTGTGCACGCTACAGTAGCTGCCCACATTCCGACAAACGCCTTTCAAAAAGACAATAAAGGGAGCCTTTCAGGTGTGGAGCTGGCTGACTGCTGATACTGAAATAGCCCCACACAATGCTGCAGATTTCATTCTGGCAGGTTCCAGCCAGGGACCTGAGAAGTCACAAAATCACTGCTTTTTGAATTCATTCATACATTTGATTCATTTTTAGTACATGCATAGTACTGTATACAGTGAGCTCAATAATGTTTTATTGATGTTTTCTAATGGACAAAGACCTATTTCTGCGTAATTTTGGCTCTGTACTCCACTTTTAGATAATCAAGCAATTCACATGTGGTTAAGAAGCACATTCTCGGCTTTTATTTAGGGGTATTTATATATATGTTATTTGTAAGTAGAAGGACTTGTCATGTAGTTATGTTTAGCACTAGTCATGCAGCATATCCTTTGTAAGCACTGACTGCTTGAAGTCTGTGACCCATAGATATCACCAGGTGCTGAGCATCTTCTCTGGTGATGCTCTGGTAGGCCTGTATCGCAGCCATTTTCAGCACCTACTTGTTTTGGGATTTAGTTGCATTAAGTCTTCTCTATAACATTTGAAATGCATGCTCAGATGGATTAATAATTTTCCCATTTTGGCTTTGAAAAACTCCTTTGTTGATTTAGTAGTTGCTTTAGTTTGGAGGCACTGCTAGAACTTTAGCACAAAAGATGCTTCTGTACTCTTCAGAACTACGTAATTTTGCTGCTGTTATCAGCAGTTACATCATTACTGAAAATAAGCGAGCCAGTACCTGTGGTGGCAACCATACATGCCCAAACCATAACACCCCCACCAACACGTTTCACAGAAGAGGGGTGCTTTAGACCTTGTGCAGTTCTTGCCATCACTCTGATACAAGTTAATATTAGTGTAATTTATCCACAAGAACTTTTTCCAGAATTCTGCAGGCTATTTAAGCTACTTTTTAGTGGTTTAGTGCAAACTAAAAGTGTAGAAAACTCCTACACAGTCTGGTCACTAACCAGACCACCGTGTCTCCCTCCCCCCTGCCATCCCTTCCAATAGACCTGTGAAAACTGGTGTGTCACTACCCCACCTCAAAAAATAAAGCACAATCGAGCAGAAAAAAGGTTAGAGAAAGAAACATGCTTTAAGACTAATGGGCAGCAAGGGAGAAGCATTTTGTTGCACTAAAGGACAAGTGGGGCGTGTGCGCATGTGAACGTTTGTGTGCGTGTTTTGTGTTTGCGTGTGAATGTGTGCGCGCGTGGGGGGTAACGTCCTTGGCATTCTTCATGCAAGCATACACACAAACACACAAACATACAAACACACACACACACATAAAAGGCACCCTACCAGAATTGTTGTTCTCAGAATCCATCTCTGTGCCAGCAGTAAGGCTCTGCGCTGTGTTACTCCTCTCGGGCCCAGCGGGTCTCTCTTCTCATTCAGCTCGCCGCTCGCTTTTAATCTGTGACCTTGCGGCAGTTTCCTTATCCGTTCTGCAGCAGAACCGCTGATGGGTGCAGGTAGCTGCGGCGGTGGCCTGCTGCTTCACCTCACCTGCACTGTCAGCTCCGGCCCCTCACCGAGAGACGGAACACTTTGCCTACAGTTTTATTTTTCATGTCCGGATTTAAAGCGAGTATGACACATCACAAATAAGCGTTTTTTGTTGTTTTGTTTTACTATAAGTAAAAAAGTGGCGTACAGCATTTAGCCTCTCACCAAGGGAGGAGGGGGTTGCAGTTTTCAGACTATTTAACCTGCCTGCCCAGTATAGTTTTGTGAGGGCTAGCACCATTAAGTTGGGATATGACCCCCTGGACTAATGTTAAGCCAGTGCTTTGTGGACACAGAGTGGGGCTAGAGGGCTTATACTCCGGGTTAACGGTGTACACATTCCAGTGTGCAATACCACAGCTTAAACCGGGTGGTCCAGGCTTTGCTCTTAGCTGCCAGTGGATAATCAGTGCAGCAAAACCCACGCAGAGTAAGGGGCAATCAAGGAGCGCACCTCACTTAACGACAGTCCTTGCTGCAGGCGCCCCAACAGTGTTTTCATTAAAGTCTTCTTCTGTGAACGTGAATGCATGGGGAGAACAGCAGCCTGAGGCTACGTCATTTTAGCTCCTATGGCGCCCATTCCCAAAAAAAAAAAATATTCTAGCCATAGCATGCTGCACTGGAGAGGCCAAGCAGTAAAATGGCTCTGTCCTGTGACAGCAAGGCCATGAGATTGAGGACATGCTGAGCAACGGCCAAATAGAAAATTCTCATCTGCCTGTCCACACTTTCATGGTGAGACAGGTTACCACTGCTGAATACTGAACTGAAGTTTTTAAGGTGTCTTGAAGTATTTGGTCCAGTCAGCCGTCACGGTATAATTGCACCACAAATGCGATTCTTTCCGCTTACGGTCACCCGAGAAATTTTGAAGAAAAGCAAGTTGGTGAGATTTAAGGAATTCTGCAGGCCGTGGATAGCTAGCAAACATGAGTCATGAGGCATTTTTCATTACAATCCATCTAACCTTGATAGAATGGACAACTTATGGTTCACATGTTTAAATGACAAAGTTGAGTCATCCAATTCTGTCACTGACAGATAAAAGAAGGCAAATGGAAGCTCAAAAAGTGACATATGTCAGAAGCTGGTCTTTGAGAGAGGTGAAGCTTGAATGGGCTTGAATGGATTATGCTTTTATGTATGGGTTCACGCATTTTTAACACGATTCACAAGTTTTTGCAACATCTTGTTTATTTAAAGCTATTGTGCCACAATATTGTATATACTATACTTTTAACTGTTTTGTTTCAACCAATGATATGTTTCTGCAAAGTAGAACTGCTGCTGGCCTACAGACCATTACAAACCACCTTGCCAGTGTGAACTTCATGACTTCAACTCTTTTGGTCTGTAACTGAGAGAAATTAGATAATGGCATAATGCATACATCATATGTGCTTTACCTTGTTGTTTACTATTGGAAAGTGTAACATGTATAAGGGTTGTAGAATAAATATATCATGATTATTTATTCCACTACGATGGCTTTAAAAACGATACTGCTACGTCTGTGAGTGGATAGCAGCACATTTTGATTTTTTCTCTTAATAACCCCTATTGACACCTCTGCTTTTGCTAGAGCATAGTGGTCACTGTGCCTAGACCAGGTTTCTGGTGGTAGAATTTTCAGAACTCCTAAACATACTACTCAAAATACCACTGTACCATGCATTCACACCGATTCATAGCCCAAAATGACCAGCACAACAGGGGGTGAAAATACAAACCTTGGTGAAAACAAATATAAATACAAATATACCCTTACAGCTCCATTTGTGCTAAAGAAGTGCTCTTGCTTCCTCAAAACAGAGAACCATTGTAAGACACTGAGAAAGCAAAGGCTAGCTAATTAGAAGCAGAAGTTAGTAGTAGCTTGGTGAACTGAAAAGCAATGATGACAATGACCTCTTTTTTGCTATAAGCCTGCCATACTTGTTGTAACTCTAAGAGAAGAATTAACATTTTAACACAAAACCTCATCACATGTAAGGATAGGCTTACACAACTTCAAAGTTATATTTTTACTTGCAAAATAAAGGCAAAATCTGTAAGAACATTTATCAGGCACATGAGATGTTCTAAAAAGAGAAATTCAGCAGGATAAAGGAGATGCAAAAGCATCAGTTCAGAAAGGTTATATTTAGCTCCGAACATACTTCACAGAACATGATCCGCAAAGCATGCAAATTGAATTTTGACAAAAAAAGCATAAATCTATGATCATGTTATACCACAATGACCATATAGCTACTGAACAGCAGATCAAAAACGATAAGTAATCGCTGATGCCAGCAATTCAACCACTGCATTTGAATTTGAGATTTTTCTGTAATTTACATCTCAAAGAGAGGGGGAGCAAATATCAAGAGATAAAAGAACAGAAACTTCTCCAGGTTCATAGTGCACCCATCTTTTTCCTGTTGCAGCTCCAAAAGAAACCTTTTTGCATCTGGAATGCATAAAGTGCGAAAACCGTGCTCTACAGGGATAATCCAGAAAAAGAAAGAGCTTACCAAGGTGAATGTTTGGTACCAGACTCAAATTCAAACAAAACCCATTCACTTTCATTCACCTGAGCTTCAGACGCCATTGCAGTGCCATCTGAAGCTCATCGAATGAAAAACCATGAAGAAAATCCACCCAAAACAATTAAAAAATATATTTTTCACATTGTTCTGCATGTTAAGAACTGTGTGGTGCGGATAACGAAGGTTTTAGCATTTACTCTCATTTACAATGAGGCAGTGTCCAGACCTGTGGGTAATTGTGCAGAATGAACCCTCCACTATAATTAGGCCAAACTCACAGACCTTTCTAATTTCGGGTGCTGACTGGTCAAAGAAAGTTCATTTTAGTTTCTAGGTACACAAATATCAACCTCACTGAGGCTTAAAGAATGTTGGCAAACAATCATTTCAGATCAGTAATTCTGAACAATTCATCAGCGTCAAAGGATTAGTTACAAACAAAAGATTAGAAACAAAAACTGAAAATTAAAGAACACAAAGAGCTGTTACTGTGTTTTCCCTGCTTATTTAAAAACAAAACATGCAGGAAATGCCATTCTGGTCTTTATAATACGGCATTTAGACAGTACATCCATATGTTCTTATCAAGCAATGTTTTTATTAAAAATGCAATTCTAACCTTCTGAACCCTGAGTTGACAGACGTAAATAAGCAATGGAAAGATAAGAAGGCCAACAAGCACTCAGATAGACTGCAATAAAAGGTCTTATTGGGCCAGATCAACCCAGATAGCACAACAATTGAAATGTTCATTGAGTGTCAATTATTTACCACTTTCAGCAAAGTAGTAAATATTTAGGTTATCTTGAGTAAAGACAATTAATGTGTATCTCACTCCTAGCCTTAAGTGTAAATGGCATGTAAGGAAGTGACCACAATAAATAAATGATCAGTAATGCTTCCGAAATTGAAAGCACTTAAACTTTAATTAATATCTCATGTGTAACACAATGGAATGCTCTGAAATTTTCACACATTTAACAAAAAGTAGTCCCTTGTGGACCATGAATTAAAGGATTAGATTTACTTCAATGAAACACCAAGAAATTATACTTTCCCATTGACTAATTATTATTGACTAATTATGCACTAATGACTGAATACAATTGACCAATTATTAATGTAACACATTATAACAACACAATACAGAAGTTTTGAAATATTTTCACCCACGATATTCAACTTTGTACTTTATTGAACATGTGTTTTGTAGTTGTCCAATGACCATGATATGCACTTTTGTATGCCGTTTTTGATAAAAGTGACTGCTAAATAAATGTAATGTAACTAAACACAATGAAAAACTGCAGCAACGCTTACATTTTTCAATTGCAGCTTATAATTCTTGCCAGTATGTCAGTTTTTCCGATCTGAGTATAAAACTAGAATGGGCTTGTAAGGATGTATCATTTTTGTAAAATTAATGACATAAAACGCAGAATATATCTGAAACAAGAGCAATTTGAAAAAAGATCAAACAGTTTGAGTTGCCCTTCATGGCTATCAAATTATGTACTAACTAATTCGTACCTGGGCCTATATCTTGAAGCACAACATTGATTCTATTTGACTGTGAATACAGCAGTCTCCTGGACTTTTGTTAAGCTACAGTGTATATGCAGTTGTAGCTGGTCTTATGCAGTAAAATTTACAATAGTACAGTTTTTGTAGAGCTTAAGAACATTCTGCCATTGTCAACTATGACATTAGATGACAATAGACATTATGACATTACAGGCAATTAAAAAATGGCATTTGAGGCTTCTGACATTATCAAGTATTGTACTGACATAATGATCTAACAAACAAAATGCAATAAAAGAAATAAAAAAAAATACTAAGTTATTGACAGCTTTGTTTTCAGCACCTCTTTGACACAAACTGGAGTGGTGATTGTGCTACCGATCAAAACACTGTGAACATTCATTTGCAAATTCATGCAAAATATGCTGCATGAATAGGATTAGACTAAAGCTAGAAAGAAACTGGTTTCTTTTGGTCTTACATTCCATCAAATGTATTCTGCAGAAAAAGACCCATAGGCCCATATTGCTTTTGCGGCTGTTTAATTTTTAATCATAATGCATAGGGGTTAGATGTTTCAAGAAATTAAAATGCATGATATGTTTGAACTTTTAATTCAGGTGTTAACATGATGTTTGTTTATTACGAATTCTTATTTATCGACCAATTTAAAGCAAGGTCCCTGTGATCGCTACTGATAGCACCTTCACTTACATAAGAAACCACAGATTCTGGGCAACACCATCAACATGACCTGCTGTCACATTAGGCATTCGCCTTAGCCAAATGAAGTGTCATTTGTGTTGTTCAAAGATTTTGAAAAACATTTTTTAAAAGTCCTCTTCATCATTAGTGACAATACATTAAGCAAATATGCTTTTCTTATACTAGGCATGAGGCAAAGGCACATACAGATTTTGAATCCATTTGTATCAGCATTAGAGTAACAAGATGTTAACCACAGCCTGGAGGTTAAGAGAAAATGATCCACCTGTATACCTACATATATGTACATAGACTATTAAAGATTGTCATAAGAAACGAAAGCGGGTGTAGCAACCGTGAATGCTAATAAACCAAAACGCCATGCCAGGCCTGCAAAGAAAGAACAATTCTAATTACACTCCTGCTACTGGCCTCAGAGACCAAGGCAACACTCAAGATTTTCCCTCAAATCCTCAATCCTCTCAAGTAGAGAAGGTTAATATTAGTCAGCATTAACCTTTGTGCCACAAACTGACTAAAGTAATAACAGTTTACTGAATGTTAAACAGAGCAGAACACAGCCTCTGTTGTACACCATTTCCTAAAATAGATATTCATACCAGCAGCGCTTGTTATGTGATGTATTCCATCCAGACTTATAAACTTTCATTTCTCAGGCAATTTTCAGGCTTTGTGGGAGAAAACAGGAGGCAGAATATTCTCACTCCCAGACCAGAGAAGCATTGTGGTGTGCATTATGCCTATTTATGCAGAATTACTCAGGGAAATAAACAGTGTGCAACTTAGCTCAGAAATGAATGGCTTTCTTGTGGAATTTGTGAGTGTTATGCCTATAAATCTCTTGACATGTACTGTTATGTCCCCTCTGTGTCTGAATTTTATATGGGGTGAAAGAGGCAAGTAAGTCAAATTTATATAAACTCTCAACATGAGTTGCTGGAATGTCTTAAATGCACATGGAAGATGATAACCAAATATTTAACAATGAAAAACTAATAGAAACCAGAAACCAGAACTTCTGTGTGGGAGCTCTACCGTGTATTTGATTGGTTAAAATGCATTTTATTTGTCATTACAATTGTCTGACAGCTTAAAAAACCGCATTACTTATTTCCTGAATGCAGACACCATTATCCTAGGCAGCTTAGCCCTATATGCTTTGAATGCTATGACTTAAACCTTCTGTAATGCATTCACACAACACATGCTTAAAGAGAGTGAAAATAATAAAGCACTGATCATCAAGATTTTTGTCTACAAAAGTACCACTGAGTCAAAGCAGCATACATAATTTCACAAACGCGCACAATTTACATACTGGTAAAGGCTTTCAATGAGAGACATGCTTTCATGCTCCATATCATCACCAGTTGCCCAAGACACCAAACTCCAAGGACACAGAAGAAATTCTGCCAAAGCAGCTCAGCAGTGCAGCGCTTATTTCTGAGGGGACGTGACACGGTACTGCAGAGGAAGGCCAGACGTGAACGCAATGGCAATGCCAGCAAAAGTTCTTACCAATTAAGTTCCGTAATTGGAAGAATGTACAACCTGCTGTGTTGAACAGTAGCTAACGTGAACACCATAAGGCAGGCAACCCTGAGCTGTAGATGAACAATCTGTGGCTGCTAGACCCCATGAGCCGGTCCTCGACTAGTGTCAAGAATTGACAAAGGCACCAATTTTAGACAATTGTGTTGGGTGGTGGATTTCTTTTCTTTTCTTTTGGGTGGGGGGGGGGGGGGGGGTTGGTTCTGTTACGGCACAATTACTTAATTGAGGCTGTTAACGCCTTTAACTATAATGAAAGCCTCTGACCCAGGCAACTGGAAGACATTGGTAGGAAAACTCCAGCGGGAAGACAGCAAACACAGCAGCTCTAATGATCTGTTAGATCAAATAATACCCTTGGCTCGCAGCTCTCAAATTGCACTCGAGAATGAGACTAGTGAAATACTTGAAAATCTTCTGGACAAACACACACACACACATATGCAAACACACATGCCCGTTCAATGTACATTTACTTATTTAAAGGACTTCCAAACAAGTACACTATGTTAAAGTAGTTGCATGCAACATAGTAAATGGGGAAACCCACAAAGATTAGCAATATCTAACCCACTCACACACTCATACACACATACATTTAGGTAGGTTCGCACTCACAAACATTAACACAAACCTGTGCTAACACATATGTAAATATGAATACATGGGGAAACAAAACTACACATTTCTGTTGGTTTTGCCCCAGATGTTAGATGCATGGAGCGACTATGCAGCTAATTCCACACCTGACTTGGGATGGGTTGTTGCAAAAGGTAGTGGCAATAATTAATTCAGACTAAGATGTGCTAACTCTTTAAAGTAAACAAATGGCAGCTATATATCAGCAAAATATAGTAACACATTGCCCTGTCAATGGAAAACATGCCCAGCAGAAGTAGGATTACATTTTCTATAACCAATCATCGTCTAGGATTTAAAATTATGGAGGCAGGTCAGTTGATTTCTTAAATCCATCCTTCATATCACGGCCAAATGAAATTAAATTCACATTTTCAGAAATGAGTTAACTGAAAATATTCAAGTTCACAGTGACCCCTTCTCTTCATCCCAACTGTCCATTAGTCACAACAGTCAACATACAATTTATTGAATCTAAATTGAATGTGCCTCTTCCTACAGTACATATTGCAGATTTTGTTTTTGCATCATAAAATAAATTTTAAAAATGCACTGCCTGCTGCACAGGGATTACAAATACATAAAACTCTTTGTTCAGCTGCTTACAAAGTGGATCAGGTTGATTTGGATAAATCCTACATGCCACGCATACAGAAACAAAGATAATAACACATTTGAAAATATGGGTCCCTACCCTAATGACAAACTATGCATAAGAGGATTTTCTACATCAACAAAGTGTTATTTTCCCAAATGTTAATAATGAATGCGCACAGAGTTAATCATTGTTTAATGAATTAATTTTCATCACCAGCACCTGCAGCGAATGTCTGATGGTTTTCTAATCATGGCCATAGTGTCCAATCTGAGCTGGTCAGGAACACCTGTACCCCTCAGCTAATTCATGCGATTTTCCATTGTGCCAGAAATGAGTTCTTTCTAAATATACCGGTTCAGCAGTGTGCAGCTGAATGCAAGTCTTCTCTTCAGTTAGGGTGACGAGGAGAAATCAAAGGCTACCAAAGGGCTCTATAAAAAGCCAAGAGTAAACAATGTTTACAGCCACAAGGAACACAGATACGGTTTAAATCATATTCAGAACCACCCAGTAACATCCGACATCATCAGCCAAGATTGTGAGAATGTTCAGAGATGGGAGATATGCTCCTAAGAAAATTCAATGAATGCCCAATGTGCATACCAGAGTAACCAAAAACTTCTACAGGTCATGCAAACCCACATGCATCAGAACTGTTTGGCCAACGGTGTGATTGATGAGAGAACAAATCAATATCAGTCTTGGGAATTTCCAATAATTGTGTTTTATGGGAAAGCAAAAGCACCAGCTTCTACAGTATTGGCAGAACTCTGACAGATGGGTCATAATTAATAGAAAAGGAGACAAGGCTTACAGTATGCAATCAAGGCATTCCCAAAATAACCCCAAAACACGAATATAGACAACCCAGAGAAGGTGTGCCACATTATTAGCCAAACTAGCCATATAAGGAAGGAACATTTAACTACTATGTTGTCCATTCAGAAAACGACAGGTGAACTCAAATTGAATAAGCATCCTCTGTGATATGATTTAATTACATATATGAAATTCTAACCTGGCCTGAGAATATGCATGAGAAAACAGAGATTCTTTCATTAAGCCCAAAAACATATATTGCGTCCTGTAGAATTTTCCATTTTTTCCTTTAAATTGTAAGTTATTGATGAAACACATCCACAGAGTCTGTTTGGCAAGTTGAAAATGAACACGTGTCTGTTTTTAAATGTATATAGGCATGTCCATTAATAACTGGATTGGCAAGGATAGGTCACAGCTGTTTGATAAAAAGGTCCCAAAGAGATTTTAATTTCCCTATGCAATTGTGTTCAGCAGAGCCGTTACCAATCTGCACATGGCCTGTGTCTTCACATATGATTAAGGAAACATTAAAGAATGTAAGCTGTGCAATGTACACCAATAAACATTACATGTAAAATAAATGACATTTTTAGGAGGAAAGGCATCATTCTGAACAATGGCAACCATCTAACAGCGCATCTCCCACTCCCAAAAAAAAAATATGCCTCTTAATCTCAACTACCCTTTTATTGTCTATTCACACACCATTTGTCATTGACATGAGAAATGATCGCTTTCGGTTTACTGTAGCTCCTCACAAAGGCATTAAATTAGGTTTAGAAACGAGTCCAATTTTAATACAGAATTCCAAAACTTACAAAATTAGGCGCACACGAAGTGTGTTTATGCCATGCATTGAAGTGGTATTTTCATATCCTCATAATCTGTTTTAAAACACTCCGACCACCAGCGACTGCATGTGGTGTACTTTGCATTAAGTTCACTGGGTCTGAAACGACCAAGCAGAGCGCCTGATTTTTGTGTTTACAAAACTACACTGGCAGTTTTACTCTGGGACCCTAACGTAATCTGTGTCTCACACAGACGTTTAATTGGATAGGGGAACACCCCGATATTTCTGACATACACGGCAAAGGTTCTTTCTTCCCATTGCACTGGCTGTCATCTTGCTTTATCATTTCTGGGTGCATTTATTCCTGGTTCCACGAAACCGCAGTGAGCCTAAGGTAAAAACGGATTACGTTATTCCCCAGTCATAATTCAGAAGTCACATTGCTTACCAGCAGGCATTCTTCTGTAAATTTACTGCAAGGTCCTCTGATGGTACAGTTTCTTTCAAGATTATGTGCTATTTTCCGAATTCACAACTGTCGAGTCTCCTTTACTTCATAGTTTGGCATTGACGTGGGTCCGGGAAGGGCACTACAATGTAAAATAAGGAATGGTATAAATACAATACACGAAACCACAGCGTTTTATTACAAAACCACACTCATATTTCATTTGTAGACATAGGCCAGTTTGTTACATATGTTCATTCGGATTCAAACGTGACAACATTTTCACCTGCAAATCGGACACACATGACTGCAATTCGCTGCTACTGTGGCTACCATTGCCACGCCAAACCTTCGCCAATGTTAGATTCTACGCAACATCGCCTGTCGCTTTAGTGTCCTCTATCATCGCTATTATGGTTTAACTGTCAGCAACATTAACAACAATGTTAAGAGGCTTTAATGCTGAATACCTGTGAACGGTGTGGATTAACCCCTTTAGACAACCGCTTCCTGTAAAAAGTCCGCTTTACCTTGTTGCGGAGCAGAGTTAACGCGGAAGTAGGAGTTTCTCTTGAAACGTAAAGAAGGTCCCCTTTCCACCCACTGCTGCCTATGTCCAGAGTCCGCTACATAACCTCATTTTTCGCTCTGCAGCATCAACAATTGCTCTAAGAGGGGGAAAAAATAAAAGTTAATAGGATCAGAACGGTTTGTGTTGGGATAGAAAGGGTGTCCTCTTCCGCTGATGTCAAGCCTGTCAATCTTGTTCTATAAATAAGGAAGTGAGGGTAAGTCGAGTCGTTCCCTCCCACTACCAGAGCGGACATGTAGAATAGCAATGCACCAGTAACACTGTATCAAATTGGTAACGGTGATGAAACTGTAAGTTAGGTCTCCGATGTCAAAATTACTCAGTCATTTAAGTTAAAACCAGAATGCATTACAATGAACAGAAACTGAGAAAATGCCTCCGTGTCTTCTGGTGAAAATAAAACATTAACAGCCATACGTACGCTTATAACCAGACTGAAAACTTGGGGGACTGCGTAAAAACTGTTACGCACAAATGCATGTAACGTGTCAATAAAAACGAGCAAGGCGAAATAATTTAATTGTGGACTATCTGATTGTATCGCAGTCATACACATGAACGTAACCTACCTGAGAACAAGAACAAAACATGTCCTAAATACGCGCAGCAGGGCACTACAATGTGTAGAACATCATTAAATGAAAACGTTTAGTCTGATATTTGGGTCAATTAAATCAATCCCATGTGACAAATAAAGAATCTTGAGGGGAAGCGTTTCCTAATTTATCTTCAGACACAAGCAACACTTATCTAATGACCGCAGGGTCTGTCTGAGTCATCACGAAAATTGTCTCGGTAAGGCCCACCGTAATGTCCAGTATATATAAGTATATAAGTATATAGCGATTTTCCGATGGACAGCCAAATACACACGGAAGTGTCTGGCATGTACATTGGCTATAGGCTAAACAAGATGCAGATCTTGGACGACAAAAATATGTTGCAGTGAAAATATTTTCAAAAATATTATAAATTTTACACATGGATATATATATATATATATATACAGTGAGCACCATAATTCGTTGGACAGTGACACATTTTTTGTTATTTTGGTTCTGTACTCTAGCGCTTTAATTTGAGAGTATTTTCATCCATATCGGATGAACCGTTTAGAAATGACAACACCTTTTGTACATGGTCTCCCCATTTTAAGGTACTACAAGTATTTGTTGAATTGGCTTCACAGATGTGTTTCGTTTGGCAGGTGTATTCATTTGTGTCGTTAGTGAATGCAGAAGAGAGCTGTTGATGTCTAGTCTTGATTCTAGACTTTGCAATTGCCTTTGGAGATTGTTGTTGTGGTGTGACAACATGAGGAAGACAGCAGTGTCGATGCAAATTAAGCTGGCCGTCATAAGGCTCAGAAATGAAAATCAATCAATCAGGAACATTTCAAAAACCCTGGGCATGCCCAGGTCAACAGTTTGGTTCATCATTAACAAGAAAAAAACAACTGGTGAACTCAATTATGTCAAAAGACCCGGTAGACCGAGGAAGACTACTGTAGTGGGTGACCGGAGAATATTCGATATGGTGAAGAAAACCCCCCTGACAACAGCCCAACAGATCAAAAACACTCTCCTGGATGCAGGTGTAGATGTGTCGAAGTCTACCATATGTAGAAGACTACACCAGCAGGACAACAGAGAGTACACTACAAGATGCAAACCACTGATAAGCCTGAAGAACAGAAAGGTGAGATTACAGTTTGCTAAAAAGCACCTAAAAGAGCCCCAAGAGTTCTGGAACAACGTCTTGTGGACAGATGAGACAAAGATTAACATGTACCAGAGTGATGGAAAGGGGAAAGTGTGGAGAAAAAAATGAAATGCCCCTGATCCAAAGCATACCACCTCATCCGTGAAACATGGTGGAGGGGGTGTTATGGCTTGAGTCTGTATGGCTGCCAGTGGAACGGGCTCACTTGTCGTCATCGATGATGTGACTGCAGACAGAAGTAGAACAATGAATTCTGAAGTCTACAGAAATATTTTATCTGCTCAGATAAAACCAAATGCCTACAAACTCATTGGACGGCACTTCATCATCCAGCAAGACAATGACCCGAAACATACTGCTAGAGTAACGGAGGGGTTTTTGATGGCCGAAAAGTGGAAAATCCTTGGCTGGCCGAGTCAATCACCAGATCTGAATCCAACTGAACATGCATTTCACATGCTGAAGAGGAGACTGAAGGCAAAAAGTCCCCGAAACAAGCTGGAACTGAAGATGGCTGCAGTACAGGCCTGGCAGAGCATCACCAGGGAAGATACCCAGCGTCTGGTGGTGCCTATGCACCGCAGCCTTCAAGCAGTCATTGCATGCAAAGGATATGCAACCAACTATTAAAAATGATTACTTTATTCTACATTATGTTAAACTATAACAATATGCCCGAAAATGGGGGGGACTATGTACAGAAGGTTCTATAATTTCTAAACGGTCCATCCGATATGTATGAAAATACCCTCAAATTAAAGCTGACAGTCTGCACTTCAACTTCATTGTCATTGTATCCTTTCAAACTCAAAGTGCTAGAGTACAGAACCAAAATAACAAAAAATGTGTCACTGTGCAATGAACTATGGTGCTCAATGTATATATATATATATATATATATATATATGTATATATATATGTATATATATATATATATACACTCACCGACCACTTCATTAGGTGACAGGAGTGGCACCCGGTGTGGTCTTCTACTACTGTAGTCCATCTGCTTCAAGGTTTGACGTGGTGTGCGTTCAGATGCTCTTCTGCATACCTTGGTTGTAACGAGTGGTTATTTGAGTTACTGTTGCCTTTTTATCAGCTCGAACCAGTCTGGCCATTCTCCTCTGACCTCTGCCACCAACAAGGCATTTTCACCCAGAGAACTGCCGCTCACTGGATATTTTCTTTTTTTTGGACCATTCTCTGTAAACCCTAGAGATGGTTGTGCATGAAAATCCCAGTAGATCAGCAGTTTCTGAAATACTCAAACCAGCCGGTCTGGTACCAACAACCATGCCACGTTCAAAGTCACTTAAATCACCTTTCTTCCCCATTCTGATGCTTTGTTCAAACTTCAGCAGATCGTCTTAACCATGTCTACATGCCTAAATGCATTTAGTTGCTGCCATGTGATTGGCTGATTAGATATTTGCGTTAACAGGTGCATTTTGCAGTTGAACTGGTGGACCTAATGAAGTGGCCGGTGAGTGTGTGTATATATATATATATAATGCAGAAAGTGAACTATCCTTTCAAAAGGCCTTTAAAGTGTTTATTGAATGTGTCTTGTCAAGGTTTCAGCATAGTAGAATATATGGTTCTAGAGATTCAGACCAGAGATTCATACAGGGGACGAAAATGACGAAGCTACTGCTAAGCACAGTTTATGACACTTGAACATTTTTAGCAACTGTAACGACATTGATTCTGCAATATCAATCTTAAATCAGTCAAAAAGCTGGGGTAAGTTGTAAGCCAATTGCTTACAGTTTCAGTTTTATGCAGGCAAGTGTTTGTCATTGCAATATGAAGACGTTTGGGTGAGGGAGAGTGGTAGGGGTCCAGCAACTGTGTTGCTATTTCATTGTGGATCTGGTCCCTTCACATATTTGTTCTTCAACATTGCCGTTTCTTTCAGTGTAGGGACTGTTGCTTTTGATCACACAGACAGGATGTGCTCGGAGAGCACGCCCTGTTCAAGCGGATCAATGCTGTCAATTGCTGGAACACAGCTCAATGGTGAAAACTGTTAAATCGGGGTAGCCGCAGCTTCAGCGAATGGTAAATTCTCAGCTTACTGAGAGCAGCCAAATGAACAAGACACTTCTCTGGCATAAAAGCACTGGCCTTATACTGCTCAGTGATGAATAACCAAGATGTACTGCGATGGAGACTTCATTTAAATGCCAGAGCGGGGCTTTAAAGGCCAAAGTAATTATGATTAAAAGGAAAACTGAAGTTTTGTCAAAATTAGGTGTTTATCTACATCTTTTAATTAGAACTTTGCAGCTGTACATAAGAGGCTCCATTTAAGGAATGAACATTACCAATTTATACAACAATATTCAGTTGATAACACAATTTGTAACAGAAGTCATTGAGAAAAAATTTACAGCATTCATAGAATTCTTATTTTTTAAAAGTTCTGATATATATGCAAAAATAAAATTCTTTAATTATACATTCAAGTCTGTTATTATTTGAGATTCTTGTACTCTGTCTGGTTGTTCGCCGAAGACAAGGGTTCATCTGGTCTGCTGTTGGGCGGGTGTCCAATGGGGTTTGGTCTGATGGGGAATGGCTGGCCATGTGGCTGGATGGTGTCCTTCGGCTACGCAGTGATGCTGAAATAACTCTCATCTCCTTCTGGGACCTCTCTCTGTAAAAGGCCTGCTGGGATAGATTTCTCACTGAAACCAATATCTTAGCCTCAGGGTTACTTGGAATCTTCCGTTGCGAGTACTGAAGTGAAAAGAGTTTTTCCTTTTTGCAAAGATGAGTCCCAGCCTGATAGAAAATGCCTTGAATGATGGAAGGGCTCACCACAAGTGTGAGGCCTGCTGCTTCAAAGGCCTTGTAATGCATTCCAGTCGGGAACAGAGATGCAAGTAGCAAAGAAGAGAACTCCCAAATCTTGTGTCTGGCTGATCAGTTGTGCTGATTGGCTTAAGGGTAACTGGTAATTAATCGCACTGCCAAAGCTGCTGACCAGCTCTAACTTTACTCAAGGTTAAGAATCCCCTAACTTCCTCACAGAGTGTGCAATGGCAAGATAGCCCTTTTCTGGGAAAACATGACAAAGATGAAAAATTCATCAATTTTAAAAGACAGAGAAGATCATAGATCAATAAGCACATTGGGCACACTGTTCATTATTCTTTACATTTGTTTCATTACTATCCTTTCATGTTGTAATATATGGATGCTGGCTTTTGTTTAAACATGTAGTTGCCAAATTCCTATGTTTATGATACTCACACAGAAACCTATTTTATCATGATTGATTTGGACAGATACATTTCTTTAAGTGTTAAGGAATAATTTCTGGGCAATTAAAATCAATGTCTAAAAATGTATGTTCAAGTTATTGCTTTGGTTGATGTGCATGATATTTTGAAAGCCTCTTACAGTGGTAGACACATCAGCATTAATAGCAGCTTTCTTTTCATAACCTGCCCCCCCGCCTCCCCATCATACTCAAGAGAGTGACTCACAAAATGAGCTGAAGTGGTGATGGAGATGCTAATTCTCTCAATATTTTTGCCTTTTGTTTATGTCTCTGGGGCTGTACAGCTAAGCTACCTAAGACGAAAAACTGAGTTTGGTAACCAGGCATGGAAACAATAACCAATAGGTTTTTTTTTTTTTTTTCAAAACATTTCTTGCTAGTTTCAGAGCGCTGCAATTCCAGTTGAAAAGTTGAAAAAAAGACTGCATTGCAAGTAATCTGAATATGGACTACAGTTAAATATATAACTCATATGTGCCCTAAAGATTCATTATTCACTTCCACTCCCACAAATCTTTCTGTTTACATTTCTGCATGTTACATGAAAATATATAGTAAACTTGCAACTACTGTATATCTGAGGAAGGCGGTGCTTCTGGCAAGAACCTCACATCCCACGTCCATTCAGAATATTTGTCTCAAAGCCAGTTTTACTGACTCAGATGTTTTTATCATTCCTCAAATTATTTCATCGATAAGGCTTCTGCTATGAAGAAAAGCTTACTACCTCATCAAGGATATTCCTTGGAAACTATTGAAGAAGGTTACATTTTGGCACTACCTAACAATGGCACAAACTTTCTGATATTCTGATTCTGATATTTTTTCTCCAAAACATTTCATGTTCAAGAATATTGCAATGAAGCTGGCATTTACTCACTTCAGATAATGTCCCTAACCAATTACTCAAGGAGCTATCAATTTTTTGTCTATTAGTGAGCTCTCAGTTTGTGGAATAGGTTAGCAGCTATGTGCCAGATTCAAAACCGACCATTCACATTTTCCTCTGGGTCTGCTGGTTGCAAATTACTTACATGGAAATTGTACTCAGTGTCGTGATATTTTCAAGATCCATGATTTTTGGGACATCCAAGAACTGGGAAATGTTTTTTGGGACAGGTTTCCTGGTGGCTTCATATACAATACTAAATATTATGTCTATATTTTACAATGCCTTTGTGACCTAATTTACGTACGGAATACCTCTCGATGTTTAAAGCAAGTAATTAGTGAACAAAAGCAGTATCAGGTATGCAGTAATGATCCTAATTGTCCTGTTGCTAGTCATTTCAATGTGTTCTCAAAACATAGCCTCTATGCTTCAACTCCACTGAAAGAGTTAATGTTCCAGCCAGAGGAGGTGACGTTAGCAATACGTCACTGCAGAGAAAGCTGTACTGCATCCACATTTTGGACAGCTACAGCAGGAGTTTAAATGTAGAATCTGACATGCGAGTAATGCAATTTTCTCCCATCTCATGTTCTATTCACCTTGGCAATTATATAGGTCTCACTGTAAGCATAATTTTTATGACTGTACTCCCTGATGTGCATTGGAGAAACACCCCAACCGTGTATTATTTGTTTCTTTCTCTTCAATCTGTGTATTCCTCCTTTTTCTTTTTTTGTATTCTTACACCCTATATTTTTTTACAACTCTTTATATTGTGGGCTGCACTATTTTACATCTGCCATCATTGCATTCTATATGCTATCACTACTAGTGTATAATAGTAGTTTAGGTGTGCACTTTTAAAAAAGCATCGATACCACCATTGTATTTGGACAGAAACATATAGGTATCTACAGTATGTCCTGCAATAAATGAATCAATGATGTATGTAACATCTTAATCAAATCCAGGCATGCCTTTTGCAACAACAGTCTTCAGTCAATGTATCTAAAAATCCCTGTCTCTGTTGTCTCATTCAAATTTTTTTATGAAGGTAGATTGTCAGAAAGCTTAGTACTATTAAAGGAGACTTGCAATTTATTGCACTGTGCCCAAGTTTTTCTGTGTTTACATACCTTTTCTGTTTCTTTTTGACTGTTGGATTGAGGATGCTCCCTTTATTGGAAGTTACATCAAAAAGATACATTGTTGCCATTTATGTAAATAATTATCTAATGTATAGATTGTTGCTGACATGACCACTTCATAACACCTGATTAACCCTGACTTATGCACTACAGAGCTGCTTTATGAGAATGGCATAAACATGCATAAACATTTCATATGTGATCATGCTATGACATACTGAGTTGGTATTTCACGGTAAAGCCATATTTGTCTTGGATGTTGACATGACACAGAGGATCACTACTGCTTGTATAGTGCTCGTGTAACGTGTCACTAAGGCAAGATCCCTAACCACCATGTGCTCCAGTGGTGATAGGATAGGGCAGTGAAATGATACTATATAATACCCTCAAACAGAATTCAGTGACAGTTTCACTGATGAGAAATGAAAGAAAGTGGTGCTGCTCAGTGGATGTAACTGGAGTCTTGTTTACTTCCATCCGCTTGGCTGAGCTGTGGCTCCAGCCTCTGGCGCTAGGAGATAAAAATGTGCTTCCCCTCCGGTTGTGAAGAAACAATACGCGCTAACACACAGCCCGCTGGCCCTGCAGGCACACAAAGGCACCGTGGCCCTAAGTAGCTCTCGGGGGGAAGAAAAGGAGGCAGTAAAGCCCATACAAATATATTGGTCGTGTATAAAATCTATTTAGTACTACCAAGGGCCACGTGAGAAAGCCAACACATGCTTCCTCACAGGTCCTGCGGCTCTTAAAGCAGAGTCACCAACTGAATGGCAACTGCACACGGGGATGTGCACTGAAATATTGCTGGGTAGGGGCTCAGAAGGGGGCACTTCGGCACTTAACAAAAGCTAACTATGACATTTATTGATTCCACAGACATTGTGCAAAGCAACAAACCTTGTCTTTATTACATTTTAAGGAAAGTGTCTATTTGTCTTACTAGCTTAATTAAGTAAATATAATCACACAATAAAATGTATTTTGTTTTCCAGTGAGTTTACCGTCTGACGGTCTGTACCAGCAGTTCCTAGCTTGCTTTTGGGGATGCCATACTATGTCTGGAGAAAGTACCTCATTATCCATCCTCCATTATCCAAACATGAACATAACATTTTCAATTATCTTAATAAATGGAAAATGACTTTGTGCTACTGTCATTCATTGACCACAACATTTATTTATGAACAATATTGTTCTCTACGGAGAGAGACAGTTTTTCATTACTGTTTAATGTTTTCATGTGCTGTTTTATATTGTTTAATTATTATTATTATTATTATTATTATTATTATTGAAAGCTTTATTTAGGTATTATGGCTAATAGTAATTACCCAATCATGGTTTTGTCCATGGTTTTGTCTGTTTTAATTAGAGTTTAATTAAAGGATTTCTTCTGATTTATTGTTTATTTTTGTCTAATATTTTTGTTTTATTTCTTATTTTTTGACATACTGTAAATACTTATTCCTATTTATTTTTTTCTAGATTAGGCCACTGGACTCTATTAAATAAATAAATAAATAAATAAATAAATAAATAAATAAATAAATAAATAAATTTCTTCCCTCTGGGAGTTTCTGCTGTTGCCATGGCTTTCTGATTTCACTGCATTAACACCACCTAGCCACTCTGGTAGTAGCCTTTGGTTTGGGTGCTAGACAACAGACCTTATAATTGACCTTTGGTTTGAATACTACACAGCAGACCTGGTAGCAGACTTTTGGGTGCAACACAACAGTCCACAATCACTGCTTTTTGCAACACAATTAGGGCTAGAGCACTTACAAGATTCAACATTCAATTTCAGTGATGTTATTCAGGATTTTACCCATAAGTTGATTAAAAAAGTGTCAAATCAAATAAATAAATGGGCTAATTTTTTTTTTTTTTTGAATTTTGTGTGGAATTCAGTCAGAATGTCAAGTATTCCTTCTGCATATCTAGTCACAGAGGAGATATTTTGGGAAATAAAACTGTACAGCAAAAAAGAGGCATACTTTTCAGGTTTTCAGAGCCTATGGCCATTATTTCACAACAGTGGTTCATACGCAAAGAGGAGTTTGAAAAAAAAAACTGCAGAATCCACATTTAGAGTACTCAAAATTTAAATCTGCTGAAGCTTTGTCAGTTAAAATTAATGTGCTTTTTATGCAATGCATGCTATGTTTCAGAATGTAAGAGTAGGAGTCTTATCAGTGACACACAAATGCAAATTATAGAGGGAATTTAATGCTGCTGCATGATCGACCAAGATTTTCAAGTTGAGGAAATGGAGCCGCTGGTTTTGCAGATATGACTGAGGTTTCAACTTATCTTCACACCATGAAGATATTCTGGGAACAAGTCAGGAGCACTGAATTCTCCGTGACAATGAAGAATATTAAGTGTTGTTATGACACTCCGGCATGCTAATTTAGTACTGTAAAAGAAACTCGCAACCGGGTTCGTGAAAATGACAGTTCTGTCAGACTGCCACAATATAGACACCCCCTCAGGTTTATGAAAGCCAAAGATATGTGTGCTTGTAATTTGAGGGCAAGGTAGCTAATATAATGTAAGCTCATTTACAAAAGCAACTTAAACAACTCAACTGAATTTCATTAGTCCTAGTGTTAGAATGAATCTGCTCTGTGTGTGAGGTTTCTCAAATCTCAAATCCTTAACTATAGTTGACATGGTGGTATCTGTAAGATAGGTGTTATAGCTATTAGCATAATTCAGACCATTTTACCAAACCCCTGCAGCTAATCCAGAACACAGCCGCATGACTCATCTACAGTATTCCCAAGTATTTTAATGTCACTCCTCTACTCACCTTACTTGATTGGCTACCTGTTACAGCTTGTATCTTACAAGCTATAACAGGTGCTTTCATACAGGGCAGTGAAAACAATGGCTCCTCCACACCTTCAGAAAAAATTCCAGATCGTACACAGACCAGTTTGCTTCATTCTGCAACCTTGTGATGACTGGCCGTCCCTCACTTGTGTGTTCACTCTTCCCAGATATGATGCCGATCTGCACCGGCTCACCAGAAAAGGAATCTCTGGCCATTTTCTGATTCCAGACTTCAGTCAGTATCTTGGTTGCGCTCCCCTCCCCACTGCTAATACTTGCTGTTTAATTACTTCTGTATCTGCTATGGCAGTGATATGATCCCTCCTGTTATTCTATGTATTTATGATTGTGTCATGATTCTGTGTTCCCAAACATTGACCTGCATTGGTGCTTTAACAATGATGAAAGGGCATTTTCTCTGGTATGTTGTTAGCCTGGTCTATATCGCTGGTGCTCCCATAGTTCATGTACATGTTCTTATGTTCTCTTGCATTGCATTGTAAGCCACTATGAATAGGAATGTTTGCTAAATGAATTTATCACATTATACTCTAGAAAAAAGAAAAAAAACTTCCCTGAGTGTTAACGTATGCTTAATTCTACCACAAATTGAGTTACCCATATGTAACATTAGTAACATTGCAGGTGCTATTGATTTAGAAAGACTCTGGAAACATTGTTCTAACCAGTGTCATTTTTCACAATAATCTTGTGTTAATGAAACACTATGCTTATGCTAATCATTATGTCAACACTGTGGGTATTATGTAATTTTTTGGAATCCAATTTTGTTACTCTTACACTGGTATTATATACAGACCAGATGTACATAGATAACACGTGACTTTAAAAAAAAAGACTGAATCTTATATATAATCCAGTAATGCCTGATCATTTGCAACATGCTGTAAAAAGCTATGACCTTTGTCATCTTCCTCAAATTGTCAGAAATAATGATTGAATCTTTACATTGGGGTTGCAACAGAAAAGTCGATATAATTTGAAACAAAATATAGGCATTATGACAGAACGCAGGGTTAGCTACTAATATGCAATATTGAACAACAAATGACTGTCCATGATAATTGCCTATTTTACTAAACCAAGGGAAAAAAGCCTTGTGTTATCAGACGGACGTGATAAAACAAAGGTAAAGGCATTACCTGCATTGCTACCTGACTGAATTGCTAATCACTGGGGATTAAACTGAAAGGTGCAATAATATGACAGTGGCACACACACAGGAGCTATTTTTGGTGTTCTGAGTAGAACAGGTAACCAAGCCATGCACATGGCACAGACTGTCCTGCCCCCCATTCCCTGAGGAAAAGCAGGTCTTCAGCATTTGCCACAAGACGTGGAAACATATCCACAATTTTGTTTAAAGCATTTTGACATCCTGGTTAAATGCTCTCGGGTCAGTTCCACGGATTGGCGGACTGCCCAAGCTGTGGCCGCTAACGCTTTGCGTTAGCAACCCTCCGAGGAAAGAGATGCCAGAACATTCTGAAGAGCGTGACCTTGACAGTGAAAGCTGTCCTAGATCACAGACCCCATGAAGTTATTCTGCTGGGAACCATTGGTCATGCTGCCGTGATTCTCATTCTACCATGAAAACTGTACCTGAAAGGCTGCAGTGCCGCTTTTAACATCACATTATAAGATGGGCGATATCTGTCCCAGATACTGTATGTTCAGCATTGCAGAACATACATAGAGCTAAGACTGTGATGGAAAACAGTTAATGTTTTGTCTTTTTGCAGGAATCTAAATTGCTTTTGAGCTCTGTGTTATATTCAAATTCCAGGAAAGTATCACTGCTTGAAGAAAAGAAAATCGAGCGATGACCTGCCCCATTTTCTTCGGGACTTAGACGATCCTCTTGGGCTTCAAAGATTATGTTTCTGTCTAATCTGCTGCATGGTGATTTCACCTTTCCATTTAAAAAGAAGCAGTGTGTGCTCTGTAGAGGTGTGAAGTCAGCAGGAATGTAGTACAGGAGGTAGCTGTGACAGAATGAGTGCTGAGCAATTGCTCAGCAGACTGTCCCCTATAAAGACCTACCTGCCTTTTCCTCTCTCAAGAGGCACTCTTGAAACACGAAGAGGTACTTCAAATGCTCTCTAAACTTAAAACTGTTCTGTAAAGCCAATGTACTTAGACCAATGACAAATTTGTATCTGAAATGTTCAATACACTGTAGCTCAGCAAGGATAACATAGGTGTATAATAATAATCGTGACTATATAACGACTGTGCCTGCATCTCTGGGTATAGTGGGACCTCAAAGGAAATTATAAATAAATAAATAAAAACTCACAAACAAGCTACAGAAGGCTCAGAATCAGCTTATGAGGGCAGTCTTCAAGCACGGCCTCAGAACTGCCCTTGGCCTGATTCAGTTTCAGGAGCTGCACTACCTCTCAGTAGATTTAAGGGTGGTACAATTAAAACAGATTCTAGTTTTTTGAACTGCTCATGGCATGTGTCCTAACTACTTTTCTGGACATTTTAATTTAGTTAGGGGCTCACATACTGTAGCCGTAAAATGAGAGCCAGTGTGCCAGGCTTTAGATTGCACCATTTCAGAAGCACAAAGGGGAAAAAAGCTTGTTCCTTCAAACAGGTGCACAAAGGTGTAATTTCTGGGAAAAACTCATCTGGATTGTTTATATTTCTTTCATATATGTGTAATTCTTTTATCCTGCACCAAATGAAATGGGACACACAACTCTATCCAGGACTCCACTGGGACCATGTACTTATTTCATTCTTTATATGCCCTAAGAGTTCACTTTCAATAGGTTTCTTGTTGAATGAAAGAAAAAATATATATTTTCAATAGTTTGAAAAATATGATGACAATGGTGATGATATAACAATCATGAGTTGAATGCGATATGAGACTGTAGAGCAGCTTTCCCTGCTGAAACATTGGTTTACAGTGCATGTGCGTGCCCTGACTGTATCTAACTGTAGCTGGCAGCCCCATAGAGCTGAAAAAAAAGAAAAGAATAAAAAACAGGCTGTAGCAATCACTCAGGGAGCGTGAGTTTCCATTTGTGAAGTTTTCGCCTGTCTCGGTCTGCGAAAGCTACTCCTCTCTTGCCTGCTTACACCAGCTGCATCTAAATTGTACTGTATAAAGCAATTATTGCACAGGCCAGGTCTATAGTGTGAAAAGATGCGGCGGCTAGCAGGTAGCGCACACTTCACAGGAGAAAAGATGCTTGTCTGCGCTCTCCTGAGTTGACGGATGACATTGCTACAATGAAACAGGCCCACAATTACAAATGGGCATTCAAATTTAGGAGAACTGAAAGAAATATGGGATAGTAGGTTTAAACAAAAACTAAATACTAGCAGTATCATTAGCAGCAGACATATGTGCACTCAAAATTTGCACTGAAGTCAGGAGTCATCGATGGCCAACCGGTATTTGAAATACATGAACAATGTGTTCACTGCTTTTAATCCCTTAAGGACCTTTGCCACAGAGTCTGTGGTGGACTTATCCATGATTAAAAGCTTGTGTCCTACAGATGGCATTGACAGTGACTGGCATAACAACAACTAACAGGCCAAATGCCAGAGCGCTGAACAAGGAAATTTACCTAATTCCTGGATTATACTGTTGGTGCAGTCTGGAAATTATGCCCTTTTGTGTCCCAGAACAGTCTGCACTCAGAATTCTGTTTACATCTGTGAGGTCATAGGGTTTAAATAACACTGTGCACAGTGCAGCCCATTGCAAGCCTAATGTCTCAAAGCGGAAGAGCACACTGTGCTGCTGACCACACATCCCTTTACACCAGACCACAGGAAAAACAGAGGAGCTGCCTATGTTGCTCCTGAGCAAGTTTCAATTTCTCATAAAAAAAATAAAAATAAAAATTATCCTGACTATACCATCAGTGAAGTTCTATTCCTGAAAAGGGGTGTTGTAGTGAATCTGCGTGGTTTTGGGCAGGATCTCTGAAGCACTACTGCACATGAAGGGCAGAATGCACAACCAAGAGAAGAGAACACTTCTCTGAAGTCCTCAAACTCTTCCCTGTGGATTCAGCATGTGTGAAGATTTTTTTTCCAACTATAACTTCAAACTCTGGATTGTCACCATCTGTTAATTGTTCTTAATCACAGAGCATACTTTCAATGTCTATTAAGAGACGATTTTGCCGCATAAGGAAATTCTGTCAGAAATAGCTATGAATACCTTGTAGAATATTAACACCCAAATAATTTTAATCAGTTAGATCAACCTAAGCTTTCATTTTCAGTAATATGCTACATAGTAAATTACTATTAAACAGAGGCTACATTTTTTAATTAATTAAATTATACACTGACTCACGAAATCAGTGGAGTCTTAGTTGCAAATTGTGAATGCTTAGTCACTGAAACAAAACCATTTGTGGAGAAGTAAAATGAGCTCAAATTGACCAAAGAACTATCAGGAATTTTCAGTGTGCTTAATCAAGAGATTGGCTGTAACAAAAACAATGGAGATTTTCATGATCGAGTTTAAGATTTTTTTCTAATAACTGGCTAAAAATAAACCAAGGATGTCACATAAAAACGAGTCTGGTTCATAACTCTGTGATCTTAGTACTGTCACATGTCAATATACTTGATCCCACACAAGCTCTGTCTCCATTAGTAAATGGTTTCTTGTGAAACCAATTTACTGTACCTAGTCACTTTTCCTTATCTGTCAGAGTACAAGTGACAGTAGATGCATCACACTATAATGCTACTTATGTGAACCATAAGTGGGTCCATTCTATCAATGTAGATGGATTGTGTTACAAAATGCCTAGAAATTAATGTTTGAGCATAACCAGAACGGATCACAACTGCAATCTCTTCAAGTGGTCACGCATCCTTACCCTCGCAGATGATGTGATGCACGATGTCAAGACAGCCACACGACTTTCACTTGTCGGGATTCAGTGGCATGCAGTGTTATTGACCAAACACTGTAAATTCTTAACATGCCTTTCAGATTTCAGGAACTGAAAACAAAACATACCTGGCAACAGCACATTTAAATGCACTGTAAAAAGGATTCCTGCCTAAGGCTCAAAATGGCACCCTGGTGCATTGTGTGCTAACATTTGTTGCACACATTGGTGTCTAAATACTAAAACTGATTTAGACATTTGAGTAGAGAGAGTTTGCATCCTAAAATATGGCTCTGCCAAAAATCACGGGCATTTTAAATAACCAGTAATATATTCTGCATATATGCCTTATCAAATGAATTACTGAAGTTTGTGCGTATTGTAAAATACAAAAGCAGATACTGCGGTATTTACAATATTTGCATAAATCTACATGAAATAAAGTGCATTTGTATTCCATATCATATAATGCTAGCAGGTAATAGAGACATCTCAAGTGATTGTTTTGAATGGGTAATAAAGCTGTGATTCCCTCATGCGCATTCATTCTGAAGGACCAATGGACACTGAAAGCAGGACTTTTTAAAATGAAATTCCGCCTGAGAGCAACTAATTCAGCAGTTTCACAGCCAGGAAACACAGCCATTAAACAGTTATGAGACAGACACTGATTTTCTGTGTCAGGATGGTAGCATTATTAGTGGAAGGGCTTGGTGGAATGTAATAACCCCTTAAAATACACACCATTTTCAGCAAATATCAAAATATTTTGGCTGATCATTATGATTGAATTGTGTTTCTATCACATTGCTTCCTATTTTGGTGGAGAAAGAAAAAATCTTCTTGAAGGGCTAACTTTGGTATTGTGGACAAGATGGGTCTTGGGTCTTTTAAGCCAATTATCTTTTTCTTTAGCTATAGGCTAATCGGCTTAAAAGACCCAAGGACACTTTTAAATGTGGGAACTGTAATGATTGTGATAATATTAAGTCAGGAAAAGAATTTGTTTATCTGAAAACCAATCGTGTATATAAACAAAAAGATTGTACATCACACATTGTATACCGCCTAATGCGTCCTTGTAATTGTTTTTATGTTGGACACTCTAACGATTCATGTTGGCTTGAACCTCGGGATCCCCGCTTGTGGCTATATTTGTATTTAATGTTGTGTTTAGAGCATATTGCATAGCTGTCTAGTAAGATATAACAATTGCTACTCTATTACTAACATTAGCTTACAATCCGCCTTTATTTTAAACAAGATCTAACTTGATATATGGTCTCCTGTGTTAAAAATGGCATGGTTAACTGGGACTAACTAGACTTAGCTAACTCTGGTTGCTTTGTTCTCTGCACATTGCCATTTCCCTGGTTCCCCAAACCAAGTTTTCACATCCTAAAAGCTGCTTCATATTTTATTTCATCAGAGGAGCTTTTGTTCTCTCCTGCACCACGTGTGCTGGAGAACACACATATGACTGGACACACACACAACGCTCTAGTCCCCTTACCATATCCACTCTTATTTAGCCTTTTAGGAATTTAGTTTAGATGTTTGTTTCATAAATTATATTTTATTAAACCACATTGTGGGTCTGATTTATTTGGATAAATTCTTAAACTTACCACCTCAAAGAACAATATTTTATGTTGAAATTTGTAATTATGATTTAACTGACACTGATCAATATGAGACTGATTATACTTTTTCACCATTTCATTACCATATGAGGTTACGTATATTAATAAATATATACTTATTCTTGGTGCCTACATGTGAGGATTGTTAAGACAGACACGTTTTAATTATTTATCCTCACTATTCTAATTCATAGAGGTATGTCCCCCAACAAAGTAAATAACAACAAAAATATTTCCTCAAAGTGTCTTCACAATTACAGCTAGAAATAAATGCATTTTCATGGAATTCTGGCTCTTTTCCTGAACCCAGTTATGATTAAATACCACTACGATGACACAAATAATGTATGTGACAGGACTATGATTACAGAAAGGTCAACAAACCTGATTATTATTGCAAAGTGAAGTTTGGGCACAAAAACTGAGATTTCAAAAGTTCAAAGCACAAATATCTCATTAGCTGAGTACAGTTGAGAGTACACGGCAGAAAAATAAATTGCACCCCGCAAAGATGGCAACATTTGTGATTTCACATTTGTGGTTTTTTCTTTAGATGTCCAATTTTTATGAAGTTTATGAAGGATGGACACTCTAAAGTGTTATCTTTCCCATTAAAATATTGTGCTTGTGTCTTGTAAAGCAAAGGTAGGGACTTCACATGCTGCACATAGGCCTAGAAATGTCCCAATTCTTCTAAAGAGTCTCTTATTCATTAAAGCCATGTTAGTCCACACACCATTGCTCTGGTGTACACAGTGCCTACTGAAGAACTCCACACAATCCAAGCAAGCTTAGCAGAAAGAATTCTACATACAGTAGGTGCCAGATCATCTCTTATGCTTTAGTGATTTGTCAATTTTTGAGATGTTTTATAAAAAACTTCACAAAAATATACTTTTTGATTTGTTGTACGGAAGGATTCACATTCTTGTACAAGCAAATTAAATTAGCTCAAATAATAGATATATTAGCTCATCTGATGATATTTACTTGCACACTTGATAAACTAAGTGATATACTGATACTACTAAACAACTATGAATGAGTTGTAAGGAGACATTGAAGCATCTATTCTCTTGCATCTGTACAAGCAAAAAGTTTAAAAATGACAGTATCTCTTATACACAAATTACCTTCCATTTTCTAATTCTGAGATTCAGTCATTTCATAATCAAAGTCTTCAGAGTGCCTGCACAGCATGGAGTTCAGCAATCAACCCTTTATCAAGGAGAGGCGGCTAATCTTGGTCAAAAGCATTTATGGAACAAACAGCCAAATCCTTGCTGTGACTGAAAGGACTGTGGACACCTTTTAAAATTTTTACGAAAGGTGAGAAAATTTCCCGGCAGTTTTTTTACATCACGCAGAGCATGTTTCTCCTCGCGTTGTTACATCTGCACATATCACAGCTATTCCTTTGACATACCTTATCCTGCCCCCACGTGCCCTCGGGGAGAATGCAAATCACCAACTGCCTACGGTACAATGAGGTGTGAAGACACAAATAAAGCATGCTGGCTGTCTCAAAAGGAAGCCCTTCCTCTGTTATCTATTTTGACAATAAAGGGCATTTATAGTTCTGTGGAGAAAAAAAATCTGTTAAAATGTTGGTGTTACATATTTACCAAGACAGCCCATGAAGAAAATATAGTTGTTGAATGATTGGTATGCACTAGTGCAGGTCGGTAGGCACTTTCTTTTAAGCTGCTGGCTAACTGAAGCTGTCTTACAGTTGATTTAGACAAGGGGGCAGATAAACTCAGGTGCTCGGGTCTGATTACATGCCTACTACATTTGTTTCGTGCTTACTTGTGGAGTTACTTGTGGAGAAATTGTGGTTGTATTCTAGAATGGATGACTTGTATTTTACTTAGAGTCTTGAGTGCAACATGATTTTAATGTTCTTCCATATTATCTGCGTTAAATTAGCATTAGCAAACCACATTCCTGTGTTTACATGTCTTGTGCCTATTGAAGCAGAGGTCAACAGCCCCCCCCCCCCAAAAAAAAACAGTGCAGGAAAATCCCATGCCCTCCCAGCATCCAATACATCATGTTTCATGACTGCCTGGCATTAAGATTGAACACTCCTGGCAGTAAAGAGCTCAGGGCAGCTTGCTGCTCTATGTGCTTGCAGACACAGTTGCTCAATGGGTGGAACATGGCCATTGCAAAACTGTAACAATTTCTGTGGTCAGTCAATCCCTATTTTTTATTTTTTGGTTTTGAGGTATGCTTAGGATCATTACCTTGTTGAAAGATCTAGACAGCTGGTGGTGGCTTCTTAACTTTGAGCTTCCTGGTGGGGGCTGTCTTGGAGCCTGCCAGAGCTCATGATTTCATTGATCTTAACAAGATCCACAGGTATATTAGATGTAAAAAATCTCATAGCATCAAAGATCCAACACCATATTTCACGATATGTATGATGGCCTTTTCAATATTTAACATTGTTCATCATTGGACCATTGCAACAGGGTTTTATGACAGATGACATCAAAGTGTATGAATACGTTACTTTTTCACTGTATTTTCTGGTTGTATAATTTTTTGTGGTTTGGGGATTCAGATGAGCGCATGTTGAAGAAGAACATATTACTGTCTCTAAGACTTTGAGAATTTCCACTGAGATAATGGAAATATTCCACAGCCGTTTAACAGACTATAATCTGTAACAACAACATTGATAATGTACATCTCTCACAACGCTTCTTAGATTAGATGTGATTTAATTCTGACCACTTTGCCTGCTTGCAATGAAATTGCATAAATTCAAGCACATCTTTTTTAAGTACTAATGTCATAATACTTTACCACCTTTTTCAGTGTTTTGTAAGTCAAGAATCTCCAGTAAGATGTCTTTTTGCTATTGTATTGTGACACAACAGCAGGATATGTATGTGTGTTTTTTCTGTGTGTGAGTGTGTGTGTGTGTGTGTGTGTGTGTGTGTGCATGTGCGCATGTGTGTGTGTGTGTGTGCATCTGTGTATGTGTGTGTGATTCAGACTGTCCCAACCGCAGTATAATTGTGTAAGATTGTTAACAATCGTCAGACATGGACTTCTTAAATAGACACAAAGAGTCACAGACAATCAAAATTCACAATCCATCATTTAGCCCAATTTGTCTTGGAAAGTAGAGGGGGTTATTAAGGGAAGGAGTGTCATGCCAGTTCAAGCTATGTTGAAAGCCATAGAAATAAATGTATCCTACAGTTTATTTATATTTGTTTCATTTTTGATAATACATTCTAAAACAGTACATATGAGTTTTGAAGGAGTGCAGTAACTCATTATTTGAACCAAGAACTGATTTCTATTGTTGGATGAGAGTTATTAAACACGACAAACTTCTATTAAGTTGAACATGTGACTTCAAATTTACTCATGCCTTGATGGAAGTCATATATTCTTTTTGTTATTGAATATGGTTATGAACAGCCTACCCTGAACTTTGATATAGGAAAGCTGAGAAATCCAGGGAGCCCAGTCACCGAGAAAAGAAAACAACAAATTCCACTGCCAACAGTAATGTAATATAAAGTCATTTAAATATTTGAGCTTGTGCATAATATTTTTGTGTTAGCGATGGACACCCACACTTGTGACAGGTCTGGAAAATGAACTTTAAAGCCAAGAGATTCTGGAGAGCCCAAGAACAGTGTATCTGGGGGATTTCAGACAGTGGCAGCACAATAATAGGAATCAGACTGCAATGAAAAAACATGCTGTCCATCAACTGCTTCAGTTTGTGGCATGATGGGCAATAGGAGCCAGCCTTCCTCCTGCACCCGGCAGAACAGCAAAGGCATTGAGGAATGGCAAGTACACTGTTCTGCAGGAAACAGCATTTTTTATATGAGACATCAAATAAGTCCATATGGACTGGTTCTGGGAAAGAAACCTAGGTTGGTAGTTGTAGAGGTGTTGGTGGGCCAGTAGGGGGCACTCTTCCCTCTGGATCAAAGTGAAAATCCAGTGATCCAGCGCAGAACGTGTCATCCTCCGCATGATGTACTAAACCGAGGTCCTGACTCACTGTGGTGATTAAATATCCCATGGCATTTTTTGAATCAGTCGGGGTGTTAACCCCAGTATCCTGGCATAATTCCCAGAAACACTATCTCTACATCTGGTCATGCTATCACCCTCTATATCTGATTGGCTACACAATCTCTTGTGTTCCTACCCATTTTGATTCCCTAGGTTGTCACTACAAAAAAAGAAGCGCCCAGTTGACCTACCTGGTAAGACAAATTAAAAAGGAGCTGACCTGCATCCACTTAATTTACTAGGAAGGGGTATATACTGCACAAAGTAAAAATTTTCCTTTTGCTTGCTTTTGGTCATATTTGTGTGTTTTGTTTGATGTGACACCAAATTGCCAGTGGCAGTGGATTCAGAGAGTGGAACAGAGGGGATTCCAGCTAAGAGGAAAAAAAGAAAGGATCAGCCAGCTATAATGGAAGTGTGGAACTAGAGCAGGATTGGAGCTTCAGTGAATGCATGTGACTGAAAGGAATGTCAATTCAGCCGGGCAGAGGAAGGACCTGCTTGTGCCAGGGATCCAGTGAGGGGGTGATCAAGAAAGGGGTAACAGTAACAGTGAGTTACTGAACATATATTTACCAGCCTTTGTGATTTTGTAATTGGATATACTTACATTTTGCACTGGATACAAATCCATTTACAGTATGCTTTAGTGTTTGCTTTAATACTAACGCAATTATGTTTTCATTTTGTTTTGTTGTTTTCACTACTTGTATATCTGCTTTACAAATGTAAGAACTGCAACTTTATTTCATGGCAAAGAAAAATAATATGAAAGGTTCCATTGGAGACTTACGTAACAGGAAACAGAGACAGGTTTTTTCCACATCTCAGGCTTCCCAAATAGATCTAAGGAGCTCTGTTAAATTAAGGTTGCATAACTGGTTACCTGGGTGCAGCTTATTTTCTTGGCGCTGCTCCCGTACAAACAGAACCCCGGAACTCGCAGACGAAGCTGCGCTTTGCATTTCAAAGGCAAACGTAGGTGGAAGACAGATGCCTCCACTGTAACAGGGGCCCTTGCCAAGGCTTCAAATTAAAGGAGGAGGGGAGGATGCTCAAGCTGCAGAATCCCTCGACAAAGCATTTGTCAGTTTCTTTTGAGGGTGGTTGGTGGGTGGATGAGGAAGGTGGGGAGGGGCAGAGTTTGATAAGTTTGATTTGATTGACGGGAGCTGATCTGCAGAGACTAAGGCTGCATTCAGACCAGATCAGGCAATGCGGGAAAAACAGTCCTCCCATTCATTTGAATGGGGGTAGTGCGTTTAGGGTGCGGGAGTGGGGACCACATGGGGTGCAGAAAAAAAACCGCAGCGGCCGTGCGGGAAGAAGTAGAACCAGAATCAACTTTTTCCGTAAGGCAACCCGACGTCATGCTGCGGTGGCCAATCACGTAAGTCGGCGATCAGAGTGGAAGACGCCAACGGGAAGAAGAGCCTTGTTTAAATGACCATTTAGCATTCCGCTGTTTACCAAGCAACTGCGAAGATATGGAAGAGAGACTGAAATATAGCTGAAACCAGGGGCTATCCAGACGGAGTTCATGAACCAAACGATGATACTCTCCCAGTTGTGTCGCTTGGTTTATTTTGTGTACCCAGCTTCGACGTCTGCGTCTGGCTTGCAGTCTATGCCGCAAAATAACGATAGCAAGAAGCTTCCTGCGATTTGTGTCCATTTGTTTGAGTTAGGGGACAGGAAATGGAGGGGGGTTAAAGTTCACAACATGACTTCACACAAATGGGCCATGTACTGACACGCCCACTCCTCCGCACAACCCTGCAGGAAGGTGCCGCATTGCCTGATCTGGTCTGAATGCAGCCTAAGTCCCACTTCCAGGCAGAGTCCTTCAGACTTTCTATCCTCCACACTGAAACCTTTGTTTACTCAAGCGATGAGGCTCCAGATATAGAATTAGTTCCTTTTTTTCTATGCAACTCTATTTTTAACAGAGGAAGGCACAGACTATTGCTTTTCCATGGCATATCAAAGAAAAAAAACAATCTGAATCATAGCAATCAGCTATTTGGAAATTGGAATTAAACTAAAATTATTTCAGCATGGTATATTTACGGAACATTCAAATCATTTAGTCACATGGTGTAATGTTTAATGAGGAGTTATTTATGGCTACTGTAGCCTACTTCAAATTTATCCTGTGGCCTGTGGTAAGGAATGAGTAAGCTTATGCTACTATTAACACTACTAGTCTAAATAATAATAATAATAATAGTAATAATAATAATAATAATAATAATAATAATAAAGCACCTTCAAAATAACACATATACAATTAAACCTACAATCTCAGACTCATTAATTAAAATAAAATTATCAGCAGTAATAAATGTGTTCTTTGAAAACTATTTTCACTACAAAATATTGGCTTTGAGAATTCCATTTCTTCCAAATTTCATTTTAATTTTCCCATTTTGAGTTCTGTACCCTTCATCCTTGTATCTATCTGTAATATTTAGAAGCTGTTCATTTGTCTTTCATTTAGTCAGTTAATCAATAAATCAATCCTAATGCCATTTACAAGTTGTCACATAGTGCTTCATAGAGAGAGTTGTGTTCAGGAGATAGTTTAAGAACAAAATGACTCAAATATGGTGCAGATTTGTTTTTTTGGGGCCAGGTGTTGAACAAAGGGTAAAAAAGTAGCTTTGGAGTCTGGATTGAAAACAATTTCTGCTCTCTGCACAATTTGCTGAAGGTCATTCCAAAGCTTGGGAGCCATGAGGCGATAAGCTGTGCTGTGAGTTATAAGCTTTTAGGTACAGTGAGGTATTCCACATACTTTTATTGTGGACTTCCCTTTGATTGATACTGAGAAACAAGATCAGCTGGTTATGCTGGTATGAGTCCATGTGACAAGAATTTGATAGTGAATGGGTGCTATATTGTTATTTTGTCTTATTTCCCAGTCTTACTTACAAGCATTGATGATTCATCTTCAGTCTAGCTGCGTGCTGAAGGACATAAAGAATAGACATTGCAGCAGTGTAACACCCAAAAACGGTTTATTGTGCTTTACTGGATAATTTCAAGATTCAAAAATATATTATAATTGTCTGCTTCCTTCGTGCCAAATGTCCGCATTATTTGCGGTGAAGTGTATTGTTATCATAAATAACAACAATAATGAAAATTCACAAAAAAATAATTTCATAATGAAGTCTGAGTGTGGGTTATCTATTCACAGACACAAACACACACATACACACACACACACATTTACACACGCACACACACAATGTATAATTCAACAGAATGCGTTACATTTAAAATTAGAATCACAGAAAGGCCAAAGGAAACTGTCAAGCTTGTAAAAGTGTGCCTTATGCTGCAATTATAATTTTGTCTCAATTATTACACTAACTAAAAACAAGGAATGTACTGCAGTAATTTCTGAACAATTTTTGAACAGAGCTTCCAACTGATGTCTATATACCGTAGTCATATTCATGCTATAATGTTGAAAGGCTTCTTCATATATACCCTGCTTTCCAGCAAGCACACCTTTCTTTGATTATCCATCTTTTTCAAACTTTGTCAAGTTTCAGAGTTGCAGATCAAAAGTAGAAACCTAGAAAAACAGAAAGGGGTGTCAAACAGGAGATTGCCTTTGACTCAGATTGCAGAAATAGCTCCGTAATCAAAGCTCATAACTGTACTGATGTACAACCTTTTTAGCTCAGGATTTATTTTCATTCAGACAAAAAACCTTTTCAAAATACTGTCACAGCTTCAAATCAGCGGCAACCAAGTCACCATAACATGAAACTTTTTAACAAAAGAAATCTCATGAGTGAAAAAGTTCTCTGGCAGTTTTTGTGAGAAATTCATGCAAATCCATATTGCATACAACAATGACTGAAGAGGTGGAAAATAAACAGTGAATCCAAGAAATCCTGGCTTCTAAAAATCCTATGCTATTTACTGCAGAATAGGATTTCAAAACATATCAGCACAATATAACATTATGACAGAATCATATATGCTGAACAATGTAATGAAATTCACAACATAGTGAAAACACACACATACACACACATTGATCAAAGCAGAAACTAAGGCCACTCTTTGTCAGTTTTTTGTGCTTTATTGAGTCCACAGCTGTGAGACACAAGTGAACGAACCTGCAAGAGGCAGGGCAGATTAAAGTCAACTACTGTAGGCATTCTAAGGAAACTGCAGTCCTGCCTTCCAATCTCCACTCCTACAGCATTTTGGTGCCTGTAGTGTGGGCAACAGTCGCTGACTTGCAACAGAGCGTAGTGCATGAGTAGGCCTACTGAACATGTTCATCAGTGCTCCGTGTACAATTACGAGTACAACAGAGGATATGAATGGATATGAATTCTGAACAGATTTCATTTCCAGGGGTATACTGTAAATCCTGGCCTGAAAAGACTTGCATAGGGTGCCACACACATTTCATCGATTTAAGTGGTCAACTGGGAGCTTAATTCTCTTTTTGACGTGATGATGTAGGGAATCAAAGCTGTAGAAAATGCAAGGGATTGTGTGGCCAGTCAAAAGCATGTATCACAATACCACCTCTGTATCTTGCTCGTCCTCGCCACTTACTGACAAGAAAGAGAATCTGTTAAGAAAGGGGTGGCCAGATGATTTCCTCTCCCTGCCACCTAATTAGGATTCAGCACACAGTCAATGTCCCCCAGCAGCCACAGTCCAGACGGATAGAGTTGACCTGGCTGACACGCCAATGCGGCAGAGGTGCACCCCCAAAGTGCACTCCCGTCTTCCCCTCGTCCTCAGCCATCTTTAATCTGTTCCCTGTATGGAAGCACCCAGTGACTTCCTGGTCACTGATCTGAGGTCAGAGCTGCTCAGGGGAGTAAGAGTACGATAGTTAATCCCAGCTGTACAGAATTTACTGTCAGCATTCCGATTAAATGCAGCTTGCTTTTCTGGAGATGGGTGTCATTATATAAAGTGATATCGTGATATGAAACTTGGATATGAATTCTGAACAGATGTCAGTGCATGCAAACTGTACAATGTAAACAGAAACAATTACAAAAGTAGTGACAAAAGTAGTTTCATCCCTCAAAAAAAAAAAAAAGAAAGAAAAAAGAAAAACGATGGTACAATGTATTTGAAGGGGACAGAAGCATTGTGGCCACCCACAGGTAGCTAACTTTAACCAAAGCTGGCTTCCCATCTTGCCTATTCAATTTGCAGTGATTCACAGTGTATGCTAGGCTTTTGACAGCATGTCGATTCAATGGATTATTCCTGGCTGAGTGGTAAAGACAGCTTATCCTGGGACATCGTTTTCAGTGCTTTTACATGACTCTAGAGGATTTTCATATTTTCCTTTCTGCCACATCCCACGCCAGGCCAGAAAATCAATGCTTTTCTTTTAGGGAAATGCTTTTATTTGTGGCACATTGACCAAACAGCAGCTAAAAATGCCTTTGATTTCTCATCCCTGAAGTAGTTGACATTTATTTTGCAAACACTTGACATTTCAAAATGGCCCCCCTTGTTACTGCGCACAGCTGCATACAGCTTCTCTATTGATGTGTCCCAAAGACTCCTGGCATTAGGTGCCTGTCTGGCTTTTTAATGGATTAGCGGGACATGTCAGTCGGGCCAACATGAGAACTGGCAGTCTTTGTCTGCAAATGAAACAAAAGCAAATGAATCACCGCATGCTCTATTTGTGGGGCAATTTTAATTGAGTTCTAGGCCTTTTTTGGTTTGTGTAGGTCTGTAATGACCAAAGACTGAACCTTGAGGTACACCAGTCAAGACAAAGTGGTGGTGAGAGATGAAATATTCTGGGACAGCGGATAATAATTTGCATCAGAATTCCATTTAAAGGAATAGCATTTGGTACTCCCTGAATGCATCATATATGCATCCTTGCATGATCAAAACATTTCTCTTGTCTCATGACTTTTCAAGTTGGAAGTAAACATAATTTCTTGAAAGTTGAAATTTTCAAGTATGGTTATAACATGAAAAGTACAACAGCTGTGATATTTCCCCAATATATCAATATTCCTCTGAATATACCTCTGAATTCACAGTTTGAGGTTTACTCGCTGTCATCACATTTGACATGCCTTGTTGGATGTGGTAATCTGATAATGAATGACAGATCCTCTGGGTTTGAATAATTACTCTCTTTCATGCATCATTAAATTTAGTTCTAATAAACAATAATAAGGTAATGTACAGAGAGGAATACAATATAATTGAAATAATTACATTTCAATGTTTTTGCCGTCAGAAACTATTTTAATCTCGCATTGAATTTTAATGAAGAGATGCAGCTTTTGAATGTAAACACACATAAACACACATTCAAAGAGGCAACTGTTATTTCTATCAAATCTTTATGGTTTAAATATAGTTTCATCGGCGACTTTGCCATAGGCAAATGACGCCATTTGCATAGCCATCTTTTTTCACAGAAAAACAGCATAAGTATTGTGCTGCACGCACACTTTGATGCCAGAAAAAAACATCCTGGGTTCTGCAGTGCTGTTGAAACAGGCAAAAAAAAATGGGGGGTGGGGGAAATGGCAACCCGGTCAATGCAAGGGTGGTTTCCAGGAACAGTGGAGCTTGTCATGCAGCCACTGCAGAGGCAAATTAAAGGGCTGAACAACTGGGATTGATATGGTTCGCCGACAAATATGTTATAAGCTAAACCAAGTTACCACCGGATATAGAGTAAAAGGTCTAATTAACATTATAAATAAGCATGTCCCATGGGCCAACTCTTGTTGTCAGGCACACTACTTTTTCATCTCATGCCATTCAGCTTGGAGAGAGAGTGAGTCACTACCTTCTTCCAAGAACCGTGAATAGAACTTGGCACTTGTGTAATGTTTCACACATTCACTCATAGGCTCCCAGTTCCCAAAAGAATATACCTTACAGTACATACGATATTAATCAAAATGCCACTGAGTTGGAAACTTCCCAAACTTATTTGTACTGATTAAAGCACTGACAAAAATATTAAAGAGTGAATGTGTGTATGTAGAGAGAGAGAGAGAGAGAGAGAGAGAGAGAGAGAGAGAAAGAGAGATTCACACTTTGAAGCTGTTACCCTGCAGACATGCTTATGCCACTTAGAATCAGATATAGGTTCAGACTATGTGGTACCATATGTTACTGGAACAGAATGGCTTGTTTGTAATGGGCTACTTTGAGTGACATCTCTCTGTAGGCTTGCCGGAGGACTCTGCTTATGAAGAACTCAATTTACTGTACAAGCCATTATGAAAACAAAAATCAACTTCGATGCTATTATTTTTTTCCTTCTTTCAGTAAGGTAGAGCGTCTTATTTTAGTGTGTGCTGCCGTTTGACAAGCATTTGCCGACTTCTGGTTTCTGTTTAAATATTTTTGGAATACCAGGAATGTTTGCTAAACCCCAGAATGCCATCTCTGTTTAATCAGAAAATGTAATATTTTATAATAACATCTGTATCCTGTTGTTTATATTATGATGGGAGAGCAAAGGTTTTTATGGTGCATTTTGCAGCCAAATTCATTTCCACTCTGTAATAAAACCCACTAATTCCAACAGATTTCCTTCTGACAATGAGCCGCACACATTGGTACTTGCTTTTTAGATGCCCAAACATAGGAAATTCTACCCTGACACTTACCAGGGCATTTCAAGTTACTTGCTTGAATTTGAATAATTTGACAATAGATCCAGAAAAGTCCAATGTCTCACCGATCTCAGTTCGATCTCAGTTTTAATGTACCTGCCCAACGATTATAGTTGAAAATTAGCCATGCTGGCTAAACTGGCACATTTACAGAAATGTTTATTAATGTGCCTGTCCCTGTAAAAATAAACTGAATAAAGTAAAGTAAAGTAAAAGATCCAGATTTTCATGTCATGTGACCCTTGGAAATGAGTCTTGATTGGTTGAAATGGCTTTGAAATGTTATCAACAGTTTTGCCTCACAGTTAAACATTTACCAATCAGGAATGACCAGCATTATCCCTGATCTATTCATTTTTTCATGATTTTCACCTGTTTTTCTCTCGCAAAAACACTACAAGATCGAAAATTGTTGAGAATAGTCAAGGATACTTCAATATTGTCACAAAGAGTATTGTGCTTTCCAGGAAACCCCACTGAGGGGACACAAAGAGGTTGAAAAAATCTTTAAATCAGATAAATTTAAAACAACTGATGAAGCTGCGTGCGAAAGATTTACTGGTAACAGAGAAAACGTCCTTACCTTAACGGTGACACACAACATTAAATAAAGGACATTACAGGTACACACAAGTGATAAAGGCAATCGTATCAGAAGTGAGGGATGCTTGTATTTTTTCTTTTATAGCAGAAGAAACAGTGGATCGACAGTCACTCTTATTGTGTACTGTGACCCATGCCTTTTCTATTAAGGATGGTTCATTGGTTTTTACAGAGCAGTGCAGTGGTGATAGCCACTGTGAAAGCCCTTGAAGAGAGGACACAACTCTGCATCTGTGACAGAGCGGGTGCTGGGACCCAGGCGCAGAGTGGGGGAAGGAAAACACGAAACTCAAAAAGGGAAAATTAACAAAGATTTTACTAACACAAAAAGGCAAACACAAACAGGGAACAGGCAAGGCCACAAAGGGCAAAACAACAAACTCAAAATATTCTTAGGAACAAAAAATAAACAGAACTACACTAGTACAGAAAACAAACGGCAGAAACGCACAGAACCACACAAGCGGGTAAAAAACGCAGGCAGGTACAAAGGGTCTGAAACATACGCAAGTAGGGAACAAACACAAGGAAACCAGAACATAGACGGGAACGCATGGAGCAGATTTGAGGAGGGGAGCACAGAACAAGCAGACATACCGCAAGAATCCAGCACCTGAGTCAAGGAAGAGGGCAACTTAAATAGACCACACTGACGAGACACAGGAGGGCACCATGAACAATCAGGCCACGAAAGGGGAAGGGAAAACGAGACAGCCAGAAAACAATGATTAGACAATTGGAAACAATCATACAATTAACACAGGGGGAGCAGGACACAAAACAGGAGTGCCGCCATCTGGCGGCCCAACAGGGAAAACGCAGACAGGAACGCAGGACCATGACAGTACCCCCCCCCCAAGGGACGGCTCCTGACGTCCCAGGAGGCCGACCCGGGGAGGGAGTGAACAGAGGGTGGGGGCTGGAGACAGGACTCAGGACTGGACTTGACAAGAACAGGGACAGAACTGGACTCAGGACTGGACAGGACAAGACTCAGGGCTGGACTGGGCAGGACAGGAACAAGACAAGAACAAGATTCAGGGCTGGACTGGGCAGGACAGGAACAAGACAAGAACAAGACTCAGGGCTGGACTAGACAGGGCTGGACAGGACAGGAACAAGACAAGAACAAGACTCGGGGCTGGACTGGGCAGGACAGGAACAAAACAAGAACAAGACTCGGGGCTGGAAACAGGACTCAGGGCAGAAACAGGACGGGACTCAGGACTGGAACGGGACGCAGGACTCGGGACTGGACTCAGACGGGGGAACAGGACTCGGGACTGGGCAGGACCCGGGCAACACGGGGAGACTCAGGGCTGGGCAGGACCCAGGCGACACGGGGAGACTCAGGGCTGGGCAGGACTCGGGCGACACGGGGGAAACAGAACTCGGGACTGGACTCGGACGGGGAAAACAGGACTCGGGACTGGGCAGGACCCGGGCAACACGGGGAGACTCAGGGCTGGGCAGGACCCGGGCGACACGGGGAGACTCAGGGCTCGCACTCGGGCGACACGGGGGAAACTCAGGGCCCGCACATCGGGCGACTCGGGGGAAACTCAGGGCCCGCACATCGGGCGACTCGGGGGAAACTCAGGGCCCGCACATCGGGCGACACGGGGGAAACTCAGGGCCCGCACATCGGGCGACACGGGGGAAACTCAGGGCCCGCACATCGAGCGACACGGGGGAAACTCAGGGCCCGCACATCGGGCGACACGAGGGAAACTCAGGGCCCGCACATCGGACGACACGGGGGAGACTCAGGGCCCACACATCGGGCGACACGGGGAAATTCAGGGCCCGCACTCCGGGCGACATGGGGAAATTCAGGGCCCGCACTCCGGGCGACACAGGGAAATTCAGGGCCCGCACTCCGGGCGACACGGGGAAATTCAGGGCCCGCACTCCGGGCAACACGGGGACTCAGGAAACCAGGGGGGACTCAGGAAACCAGGGGGGACTCAGGAAACCAGGGGGGACTTGGACAGGGGCAAGGCAGACATACAGGACAGGACTGAGACGGGGCACGACAACACTGGACTGGGTTGGACAAGACTGAGGGGGAAACAGACTGCCAGATACTGGCACAATAGGGAGACCTACAAGGACAGACACAGGGACAAGCAGGCGGGGAGGCACACGGCGACACCGACGGACACACAAAGGGACAGGCAGACAGGGAAGGCGAGGGGGGAGCCCAACAACTGACATAGGGACTGACACACAGGCAAACAAGACAAAACACACGCGGACTGGCACACTGACAGACAGGCAGACAGGCGGGCAAACACGTTAGCCGATGGGCTGACGGCTTGGGGGGCAGACAAACAGGCCAACAAACTGGCTGACACACATACAGGTAGACCAACAGACAAACAGGCGGGCAGACAATTAGACAGGGGGGCCGGGGAACACACGGACACACGGTTGGGAGGACGAACACCAAAGGGAGAATGGACACCAGGGGGAGCGACGAGACCGGGGGAGGGACGACCACTGGGGGGAGGACGGACTCCGGGGAAGAGACGATCATTGGGGGAAGGACCGACACCGGGGGAGAGACGACCACTGGGGGGAGGACAGACTCCGGGGAAGAAGCGACCACTGGGGGAAGCGACGACACCGGGGGAGAGACAATCACTGGGGGAAGGGCGAACACTAGGGGGAGCGAGAACACTAGGGGAAGCACGAACGCCAGGGTGCAAGGTGTGGACACTAGGGGGAGCGAGAACACTAGGAAAAGAACGGACGCTGGGGGGCGTGAGAACACTAGGGGGAGCGAGAACACTAGGGAAAGAACGGACACTGGGGGGCGCGAGAACACTAGGGGGAGCACGAACGCCAGGGGGAGCACGAACGCCAGGGGGCAAGGTGTGGACACTAGGGAGAGCAAGAACACTAGGGGAAGAACGGACACTGGGGGGCGCGAGAACACTAGGGGGAGAACGGACGCCAGGGGGAGCACGAACGCCAGGGGGAGCACGAACGCCAGGGGGAGCACGAACGCCAGGGGGAGCACGAACGCTAGGGGGCAAGGCAGGCGGCTTAGCCTGCGGGGCGGCCAGAGCAGTCTGCGGCGGCCCCTGCGGGACAACAGATGGGACCGTTGTCCTCTCCGGGGCTCTGGACGGCTCTGGAGGCCTCTCCGGAGCTCTGGACGGCTCCGGAGGCCCCCCCGGGACTCGAGGCGGCTGCGGAGGCTCCCCTGGGGCTTGAGGCGGCTCCGGAGGCCCCCCCGGGGCTCGAGGCACAAGTACAGCCCGAAACTTGGGTGTAGCAGGCGGCCTCCGCGGAAGGGTCAGAGCAGGCGAGGCCTCCGGGGCTGGAGGCGGCTCTGGGGGCCTCTCCGGGGCTGGAGGCGGCTCTGGGGGCCTCTCCGGGGCTGGAGGCGGCTCTGGGGGCCTCTCCGGGGCTCCAGGCGGCTCTGGGGGCCTCTCCGGGGCTCCAGGCGGCTCTGGGGGCCTCTCCGGGGCTCCAGGCGGCTCTGGGGGCCTCTCCGGGGCTCCAGGCGGCTCTGGGGGCCTCTCCGGGGCTCGAGGCGGCTCTGGGGGCCTCTCCGGGGCTCGAGGCGGCTCTGGGGGCCTCTCCGGGGCTCGAGGCGGATCTGGGAGCCTCTCCGGGGCTCGAGGCGGATCTGGGAACCTCTCCGGGGCTCGAGGCGGATCTGGGAGCCTCTCCGGGGCTCCAGGTGGCTCTGGGGGCCCCTCCGGGACTTGAGGCAGAGCAGGCCGTGAAGGCCGCTCCGGGACTTGAGGCAGAGCAGGCCGTGAAGGCCGCTCCGGGACTTGAGGCAGAGCAGGCCGTGAAGGCCGCTCCGGGACTTGAGGCAGAGCAGGCCGTGAAGGCCGCTCCGGGACTTGAGGCAGAGCAGGCCGTGAAGGCCGCTCCGGGACTTGAGGCAGAGCAGGCCGTGAAGGCCGCTCCGGGACTTGAGGCAGAGCAGGCCGTGAAGGCCGCTCCGGGACTTGAGGCAGAGCAGGCCGTGAAGGCCGCTCCGGGACTTGAGGCAGAGCAGGCCGTGAAGGCCCCTCCGGCACTCGGGGCAGAGCAGGCCGTGAAGGTCCCTCCGGCACTCGGGGCAGAGCAGGCCGTGAAGGTCCCTCCGGCACTCGGGGCAGAGCAGGCCGTGAAGGTCCCTCTGGGACTTGGGGTGGAGCAGGCCGAGGGCCCTGCCATCTGGGCTGGGCAGGGGACAGGAACACAGACCACAGCTGTAGGGAACCCGGCTGGGCAGCCGGACGGGACCGGCGGGACCCCCGCGGGCCGGACCCTGGGAAGATCGCAAGCCGAGACCCCTCAAAAGGGTCAGGATCCGCCGGCTGGGCAGCTGGAGGTCTGGCCGACCGGGAGGCAGCCCGACCACGGCGCCTCCGTGACCGCCCGCCCCGGGCGCTGGGAAGCTCAAGGGCGAGGGACTCCCAGTCGCTGGGTGGCGAGTCCTCCGGGTCACTCCACCACCCCGGTGGCATGACACAAAAAAAAAAAAAAAAAAAAAAAAAAAAAAAAAACTCTGCTGGGTCCCAAACTGGCTGGATTCTTCTGTGACAGAGCGGGTGCTGGGACCCAGGCGCAGAGTGGGGGAAGGAAAACACGAAACTCAAAAAGGGAAAATTAACAAAGATTTTACTAACACAAAAAGGCAAACACAAACAGGGAACAGGCAAGGCCACAAAGGGCAAAACAACAAACTCAAAATATTCTTAGGAACAAAAAATAAACAACAGAACTACACTAGTACAGAAAACAAACGGCAGAAACGCACAGAAACACACAAGCGGGTAAAAAACGCAGGCAGGTACAAAGGGTCTGAAACATACGCAAGTAGGGAACAAACACAAGGAAACCAGAACATAGACGGGAACGCATGGAGCAGATTTGAGGAGGGGAGCACAGAACAAGCAGACATACCGCAAGAATCCAGCACCTGAGTCAAGGAAGAGGGCAACTTAAATAGACCACACTGACGAGACACAGGAGGGCACCATGAACAATCAGGCCACGAAAGGGGAAGGGAAAACGAGACAGCCAGAAAACAATGATTAGACAATTGGAAACAATCATACAATTAACACAGGGGGAGCAGGACACAAAACAGGAGTGCCGCCATCTGGCGGCCCAACAGGGAAAACGCAGACAGGAACGCAGGACCATGACAGCATCTCATACCTTTAACCATGTCAACCAACTGTGTGAGTTGAACAGTTTTGCTAGCCCCAGAGTACCATGCAAGAGTGGGTTGTCCCATTGCAATTGTGCGGCAGGCGGAAATCATTGTTTCACAGACCTGACGAGTACTACAATTGTGAGGTACCGCGCACAGCACTTGACACTCACGCCTCAAGATTGCTTTTATGAAAATGATCTGCACATTTTCCAGTTTCCGTCTCCTACGACAAGCCACCAGTAGACAGCATTGTTGTGATTTGTGAAACGTTAAGTGTCAAAGCAGAATCTTTTAGCAATGGGATTAAACTAATTCCCATAATGTTCAAGGATGCCCACCATCAGCTCATGGAATATTAGACAAAACTTGAGAAAAAAGTGCATTATTTCAACAAAATACCAGCCCAAAATGTATTTCCAGTAGTGGACTATGGAGTCAAAGACAGAACCTTCAACACACCCACCCATGCACACGCAACCGAGCTCAGCCATTATAGCACACACACACACACATTGCACAGTGAGTAAGCAGGGTAGATCTCAATGCCATAAGGCCATTCTTACTGTATGGCACACCAAATCATTTACAATGGTTGCGCTAGCCCATGGAATGCTGTGTTTTTGGAATACAGGACATTTAAAAATCTGCATTTTACACTAGTTAGTTCACTTGCATTCTGAGAAAAATATTTATGCCAGTTCAACCATAACCATAATTACAAATCCCTATGAGTAATTTCTATTTTAATTTATCTAGACATGTCCTTGTCTTACACTTTTCATTCAAGAGAAGTGCTATCTCTTTGAATCTCTCAGTTCTACCAATGGCTTTGTAAGCACAAATGTCAGACAATGCAAATGTCAGACACCTAAAGATAACCTGCTCATAGAAACAGGAGTAATTATTTTGTTGTGGTTCCAGCCAGTGTCATCGCCCCTTGTAATCTTAAAAAAGACCTTGAAATATCTGCTTTTAAAGAATGCGATTAGTTTTTCTCTTGATGAGTCAGCCTTGAAAACAGGACTCACTTTAAATCCACAATGTTTACCTTTATTTGCCATCATTGTCTTTGAGAACTGTATGTAGTCACCTGTTAGGCAGATCAAGAAAGCACAGGCAGTCAATATGACAGGGGTTATTGAACATCCAACAGTTAAGAACAGATGGCTTCACTTAACATTTTGAAGGTAAGGGGAAAATTTATTATTCAGTTTTAGAATAGGGCACATATTCTCTCAGGCTTTTAATAATAGATAACATAATTTTTAAGACAATTTAAAATCAGAATTGGCAAATGAAAAATGGTATCGCGTTCAGCCTGAGTTCCCACTTAGAAAAAAAGATGTAGCATTTGGCCTGGTGGAATTTGTCTTGGCCCTGCTGGCTGGTGGAGAGAGCACACACACCTGGGTTGCGTTAACCAATCAGCCCAGTTGCTTAAAAATGTGTTCCTCTCCACAGTGTGGGGCCGAGACCGGGAGTACACTCTGAGAGAGGGAGTCTTTTAGTTGTTTGTCAGAGCACAAAAAACAAGATGAAAGGGAACCACCATCGAAAAGCGGAAGGAGCTGGTCAGCTGAAAAGCTGGCCAGCTCTGAGCAGCAAGATGAAAAGCTGCTGCTCAGTTTCGCTTTCTTTGTCTTTGTTAATTTAGTTTGTTGTTTTAGTTTATTGTTTTTGCCAAGAACCTGTGAGGGGGAAGGGTGAAGGTGTTTGTTTATTTGTTTTTGTGTTAGTGTGGGTACTCTCTCTGTCTCTCTCTCTCTCCATGCGGCAACCAACAGTGCACACCCAGAACTGCAGCATCTCCCCCCTAGGGGTGTCACACCGGCGTGTGACAAAAGAGTTCATTTTTTTACCCTTTTGGGATTAGCTCACTTTCTGGAAACATAATGCCAGTGTACAATCTGCATTGGAGTTAATTATAGTTCATTGCTTTAGACACAAGCTCCTGAATGCGCCTGCAGCTACTGTAAAGCCAGTTGGTTAAAAGAAACTAGAAGGTAATGAAAAGTACTCTGCATTGTGCTTGTGTCATTAACAGTTCTATACAGGTACTTAATAAGAATTTAATTAAAATACCTATTCAACCCTTTTGAATGTATACATGTATAAGTACCACATTCATGAATACTAATGCATTTACAGTGGCATATGGGTGCAGGGAATTTAGTAGGTTACTGAGGTAATCCTGCCAGCTGATCTCTGGTCTTTGTGCAAATTGATGCATTATAGTGCCTCATAGCACCATGTATTACAGCCATGTGTAATCTCATAGACACATTATAGTGACCAGCATATTATAGTGACCATGCCTTACATTTTACACACATTAGGATGACTATACAGTCTGACGATCATGTATTATTGTGATCATGCAAACCAAATGTTCATGCATTGTTGTGACCATATAATATTTATACGAATGTGACCACTTGTTCTAATAAACAAAGGACTCATGGGAGATTAACAGTTGTCCCTCATTAGTAAATTCCCAACAGTCATGAAAAGAAAATAAATCGAAACCATGTTGCTAACGTGACAATGACATGAAAAAGATTAGATGCAGGTATGAATGTTAGGTCACATGGGTCAACATCAGAGAAACCGAGAACAGTTGGCATGTGACAAACTGGTGCAAAAAAGGTTTGAGGCCAGAGCTCTGACCAGCACTCCCCATTGTATTTGCATTCAGATCAGGTAAATTTCATGTCTCTTTTTTAGAATTGTTAAAATGGCAATTTAATGAAGGAAAGGTACAAGTTTGCCAGACAAAGTAACAAACATTTAATGTCTCTAAATTTCTGTAGAAATTACGTTGAACTGGCTTTTTTTCCAAGAATCTCATTTACATGCAGGAGATGTTTTATATTTAAAAGACTGATGTAAAATTGTTGCATCTGCTAGTGACAGAATTAAGGAGTCATTATCGTAATTAAAAACAATCTGTATTCAACTGTGGAAAAATTGTCTTTGTGATAAAAAAAAAGAAAAATTCACCAACAAACTGATTTTGTGACTAGGAATACCATTTCTGTTACTGATCCAATATTGATATGGACAGCTAAAGAAGGTTTTATTTGAAACTTATCAATTTGCTTTTAACCTCAGTAAAGCCAGAATTAAAAAGATAAGTGATTTGAAACATGTAATTCACTTGGGCAAACTCCCAAAATAAAATATATAAATCCTATGTAGTGTGATTGGAGTTGTCTGACCAGTTGAAAAGGAAGGAGGAAATCATCATGCATAAATAAGGCAGCATTATAACTTATTTGGTAGTAAACTAAATAAACCTCTTTCCTTAAAACTGAAAGGAATGTGAATCATGTGCACCAATAGATGCTGTTTTCTCATCAACAATTAACTTGTTAAGCCCATAAATTCCAAGATTTGTCCACATCATCTTCCAGCGTGATGAAACTCCTGACCTTGGCAGTCCTCTTGTAGAGTCGTATGCAGCTCAGAAGGGAGCCAAAAGAGGTGAAACACCAGGTCCAGATGGTAGGCCCCAAGAACTGTTATCAAATTGCTGGGACATGCTGAGCCCAGTTTTACTCGAAGCTAAGAATTCTACCATTGAAAAAGGGACATGAAATACACATGAATACTGCCTTAATCTCTTTGGTCCCCCAGAAATGTTAAAAAATAAATAAATAAAATTAACATAAATAAAATTAACACACAGATTGTGATAATTTTCAGCATCGATAATGAATTTGTATATTAAACTGTGTTCTAGTTCTGGCATTACAGTACATTGGTCATAACTGGTTCATCGTGATAAATCAGAATTTGTGATAGGTCATTTAGATGCTGTTAATATTCATTGTTTATTACACATAGTATGGGTGGCTCAAGATTCTGATGTGCTGTTTTGTGTTTAGACACAGAAGCATTTGGCACATTGAGATTATCACATAAGATTAGTGCGGGTTTTCATTCTCTGGCTTTCTCGTCACATGTGCATACTTAATTTCTGGCTCATTATTACTAATTATATTGTTATTTTCATAACAGTTTAAAAACATGCACAGTGTGCTATAATGTGGCACTGTCACAACTTAGTATAGCATAACAAAACAATAACTTCAGGGATTAAATCTTGCATTTTTGGATCCTGGCTTGAAGGCAATATTCATTGGCACAGATCTGTGGCTGTAGGACCTAGAGTAGCATGTGCCTGCTGTGATAAGAAAAGTCATCCTTGGTTGCCCTTTCGCAACCCAAATACACGTCACTAAAATGTCTGAATCTACTGTACTAATTAAGGCCAATTATTCAAAACTTGATCCATGCTTTCATGTAAGAATGAGATATTTGCTATTTGCTTCAAAAGGTTCATCCGGTTAATCCAGTCCTTGAACCTTTTTTGTGTCTGACTGCTGCGGAAACCTTCTGTGCGAATGGGCAAAAAATTTACTTTCATACTTATCTAGCAATCTCTCAAACCCCCCAGTCCCCTACTCATAGTCTGCCATGAGGAGGATATGCAAATAACAAATTGGTTAAGATAAGCATTCCACTCACAAGCCCGCAGGACTGGCTAATGCTTTGAGATTAAAATAATCCTGCTGTTTGCATTTTAGGAGGCAGTGAAAACAAACAGCGGGGGAAGGCAACATAAGACGATTTGAACATCTGCGTTCGTGAATAGGGAATATATAAAATAGAATTGTGAAAGGTAAAATATTTTTGCCTGCTCAAACTCAGAAGGAGCATTATCAGTAACATTCCTGATTGCAAAGGTCAGTGAGTGTCATTTTTTTCTCCTTCCAGTCTGCATTTTTATTTTAATTTGTCTCCTGCTATGCTAACAGACCAGATGATTCCCTGTGAAATGTTGCTACAGCAAGAGGTGTGGAAAATTGCTATAAATCCATTTTTAATTTAAAATATAGATAGAATTTTTATAGAAAAATTTATTCAATCAAGCAGAACACTGACTCTTCATATTTCCGTGCATATTTTGAAATCAGTACATTATTTTTTTGCATTCCCCATATTCTACCAACAAGCCAGTGGCAATTTTCCACAATACAAGCTATACAGTGTACAACGATTTAATCTCCACCTTCCCCAACCCAGACATCATTCAGTCTAGTGATATCAAAAGTATTTAATTACAAAAACATTGGTCAACTGGATTGGAGCCTTTTTGAAATGATATAATCCGAAGGCTGCTCATTCAGTACTATTCAGATGGCGATACATTTTCAAATATGTTCTAAATTATTCACTGTTTTACACAAAAGGTTGTCCACATTGCACACTATTCATTTGTTACCGTTGCTCTGTCCACTGAGTGAAGTTCAGATTTGTCCAAGTCAGTGATCAGTTGGCTCTTCATTTTTGTTTAACATTTCTGTGCCTCAGTCAAAGCAGTTGCTTAGAATCAAAAAGTGTTTATTTTTTTACCTTGCTGATGAACAATGTATTTATTTTTCAGCAGCCATGGTTTTACAATGCAAAGGCCGTCACTTTTTTCCCTCCCTCAGTAGAAAATATACTCTCCCTTCGGTCTGTGCTCAGTGATCCTTGGCAAGCCACACTGTCTCGTGATAATTAATCTCCCTCATCACGGTCTGGCCACCAGGCCACGAAACACCAGGCCTTCGCCAAGGCCACCTCACCCCCCTGGCACTTTAGTGGGCTTTTCACAGGACTTCATCTGGAGACACACCCTGGACACACATGCAAACAGAACCCATCTTTAACGGTTAAGAAAGGGACAGGGCTAATGTCCTGTAAAAGGTCAGAATGGTTCCTGGTCTTTATCTTGAATCTTGCTTTAATAAACTTTCGTGTGTGATTCCACCTCAACTCATGCACTCCATCCCTTTACTCTACTGCAGGGCTGCCCAACCCTGTTCCAGGGTATCCACGTATTTTTATATTGTTTTTGTTTGACAATTTAAATACAGTTTATACTTAACAGATGCCTATATCCAGGATAGTCAATTTATTGTTTTCTGCATCATTCCTTTTTGCAGAGAGATATGAAGGAATTTCAGGGCAAGGACCTTGTGCCAAATGTCACAGCGGTAGTGGCCAGCCAATATCCCGCTTGCAGGATTCTGCATTCTGCAGCATGTCATTTCCACTCCTTAATTGCTTTGCCACACTGCAACACCACTCTGCAATTATCCCAAAATGTTGCAGGGATTAATTTGATATAATCATCGTTAATTATAGCTTAACTGGTTTGGACTTCCTTATATTACCTCTGAGACTGCAGAAAACAGCTGCTCTGGGTGTTAAATAAAGAGGACACTTCTCTGTCCTGTCTCCCATGGGGATCTTTGGTACTTGGAGACTTGGAGAACCTGCACTCGAACAGCTGAGAGAAAGTTCTAGAAATATATGATTGTAGAGAATGAGTCCCTCTGAAGTGTAATACAAAGCTGAAAAATCACTTGAAGTTCAGTGTTTCTTTTCTACACTGAGTGTTAAGCCTGCTATGAAATTCTCTGCCCTACTCTTGTATGAGTGGTCATTAAGTTTAGGCCAAAAACTGTGCCAAAGCAGACCCCCCTACTGGTCTCTGCTGAGATGAGCTAGACCTTGAGCACACATGAAATTCTGAAAAGCTGATCATTCAGGTTTTATTGCGGAAAACGCATACAGATCCTTTCCTATAGCATGCTATTCCTTATCCATAGCCTAAATACTCAATCAAGCAGGCTGGACGGTTCTGATATTCAAATCCTTCTAATAGTTGAAATCTGACCTCAGGACACATATAGTACATTCCGTTATTTTGCCAGTTCTGCCACTGGCATGTCCAGGCCCCATTTATGGCACATTGCTGTTCCCATATTTCTACTCTCCTATTGTACTTATTTGTTTGAATGCATTTGTGGAGTCGTGTACCCGTCAATGTCCTGTTCTCATGGCCCTACTCTCCCCCAAGCGAGTCACTGGTCCCCGCATTCCTTGCACTCACAGTACATTAGTATACAATCACACCACTGTCTTAACTTTAACCACATGCACCTTCTTTAAATAGGTACAAATGGACCATGGCCTGGCTTTTTGAGAAAGTACAATTGGGCCACCCTCTCTTTTAAATTATTGCATAACATTAACATGGAACTGGAGCTTGGAATTATAATTACTATAAGTCTTTTTTTCTTTTCCTGTTAATTGGTCAATGGGTATGAAAAAACAACCCCCAGAGATTCCAAGCAAGTACTCTTTTGGGTTCCGTTGTTTATTGTAACACCTTTGACACATTTTGAAGTTGATCACATGCCCTTCCAACCCGTTGAGTGACACATGGTGACTAGCCAGTGAGGCAAACTGTTCCTGTTTGGTCCACAAAATAATAACTTAACAAATTGCCATATGGGGATAGCCTACCACACTGGCACTGGAACTGAGCTTCAGAAATGAAGCCCAATCTTGGCTCTTGGTTTAAACCTGTTTTACATTCTGTCTGTGGGAGAGGGAACTAGTAATTCTACTTGTGCTCAAACATGTTTGCACTTACTATGGCATAAAAATTGGGGCCACTGTGGTTAGATAATCTTCCTCATACAGGAAGCATTGGATGCATGTTCCGGTTCCAAGAAGTCAACATTTATCACCCATTTATCACCCATGTTTAATCATCCCAATCCTGCCGGAAGCTGCTGTGATGAGGTGAAATTACAATTACAGCTAAAAAACAATTGTAATTAGGTTGAAAAACAATAACAGCCGAAGTACCATATGCATAATTATAAAGGAAACAAATTGTGCTGCTGTGACTAGGTGTCTGAGATCTCCATAAATATCCGCCAATTAACAGATCTACAAAAAAAGTACATTTGATCACAGTTTGACTTTACAGTCAAACCAACAGAATATAACTCATTAATCCCCTTGCATCCTTCCTGATACTCAGCTGCTGGCTTCCATTAGAACTGCATGCTTATTATCTTAATGAGCCAAATTAGATCAAAAAGTTCACAAAGAACCAAAGAACCAGAAAGTTAACAAAGTCTTATTGCTTTAAGATTTCAGATCACATATATTGCCATCATCTTGTTTATCAGTGCCAGACATGGGCATATTTAGCACACTATTACAGATAGCAGCAAAGTGAAGGTCCAGTGCTGGCCCACATTTAGCGCTGCAATTGGCCCATATATCGCCATGGAATGACAGTGATGTACCCATCTGAATCTGGGGCAGATTGCAATATCTTTCCAAAACTTTTGGTTCATGAAAAATGAATGGCTTGTGAATCACAAATAAAACTTTGACGACTACTGACCTCTCGCAAAACCAATATTTTCCCTTGCAAATATGGTGTTTTCTCTGATGTGTGGAGATAGCATCTTCCATGATTATGCCCACCCTTTAAATGGCTATGGAGACTATGAGGTGATGGAATGATACGGCATGAAATATTACATTTATGCAACCTTCTTCCCTGAAATCTTAGGTCAGTCGATAACAGGAGCATGGGCTTACCAGTCCCATTTTAAGTGTCCCCTTGCAAAAAGCAGCACTGAAACATTAATATTTTAAAGTATACCTGTATAAAGGATTTCCTGGAATACATATACCACTTATTCTAAACTCTGCATCTTAAAGTGGTATGCTTTACGTATTTTAAACCGTGATATAAGTTTACTTCTGTAAAGTAAAGTGAAAGTGCACTGTACTTACACTATCTGGCTAGACTATTAGATACTGTAGTTAAATACCCTTAGAGTTCACACAACAGCTACATTTGGAGCGACAGTGATTTGTGTCAAAGTGACATTACTGGATGGCTTCTAGGTGACAGTGGGTTTAATTTGAATATTACAGATAGCAAAATGCCTAATGTCACCTACTATTAAAGTATATGCTGTATTAGGTCTACTCAGGAGACAAAATAGTACAAATAGAACAAATAATTAAAATTAAATGTTTATAAGAGTGTAGGCCTCAGCAGTTTCAACCAATAGAAACATGTTTTTTTTTCTTAGAGTGAGCGTCTAAAAAGGTGACAATTAGCATTTTTCTAGTTAGATACAGAATATTATTCACACAGTAGGGGGAATTACCAAAAGAGTTGAAGCAAGGTATGAGTGTTTTGAAAGATCCTTAATCTTGTCTTGCTGCTCCCTGCTGTGCCATTTCTTACCCAACCTACAGAATGAGGTAAACTGCACACCAGGAGGCCACACAGTTTCATTCAGATCTCCTGGTATGAGAATTACTGTAAACCCAGCATCATAGAACAGTGCTGACAATGACTCCCCCGCTGGTTAATCCCTGTGCATATTTTCTTGGCCTGACCCAGGTGTCTCCATTAGACACAGTAATGTGTCATATTTCCCCCTGCAGGGCTGGCCTGTTGTCTATGGGCTGGCAGCTCTTCGTGTTGTCTCACCCAGTGGTTGGTCTGGTCTGGAATGTTCCAAGCACCACTACAATCTGGGGGCAGCCTCGCAACACACACCAGTTTCAGTTACCAATAAAGCAGTCAAAGGAACTGCAAAATTGGGGTCATTCTCGGCCCCCTGTCATCAAAGCACTGATTTGTCTTCAGAACAAAACTTGAAAACCTGAGCACCTACTTTTTTTCCCTAAGTGTGCAATGTGCCTCTTCGATTTGAGATTTTAAAAATAGTTTTATTATTATTATTGTTGCTATCATTAACAGTGATGCACTGATTTTGGTTAAAAAAAAAAAAAAAAGGATTCTGTACAATAACTTGATGTCATAAAACAGTTTTTATCGGTCTGTGTGCCCTTTTGTCACTTTGAGCACCTGCCCCTCAAAAGGTCTCTGCACGGCCCTGATCACTGTTGCAATTACAATGGATAATAATCACATGAAAAGCAAACACAAAGAACACACTCCATCCTTTCAATTCCGGAGCTGTCATTTGTTTTCTTCATTATTGATTTTCACATTTAACATGGCAGATTAATTAACCTTCCTCGCTGATGACAGCAGTAGGTCACATCAGTACGCTTGCTGTCAGTATGTTTCTTGGATCAGCTGTCCTTCAGAACGTATGCTGTTAATACATGCTGTTGAATAGCAAGACACAGCTATTCATTATTAATTTTATCTGCAGTTGGCCCAAACTGCATATATTACCAATTTTTCCTCAAAAGTTCCCAGTCGTCACTATACATGTGAAATGCAGATTTTATTGTGAAGCAAAGTCAAGTAAAACTCTTTATAGAATCAGGGCCAAGAGTTGTAAACGCTCCCACACATTCAGTCTTTATGAGAGTTATCTGTATGTCTACTCATATACTGATACACTCAGCTTTGACTGGAGGGCTCTGTCTTTACTTGACTTTTACTCCACTGTTTCAAAAGCTCTAGTGGGCTGTGAAAATGTAGGTCTTACTCTGTCTGATCCAGAAAGCCACATCTAGTAATTTCTTGCTTGATGTTTGAAGTGCTTGTTTAAGTATGATACAAAGACAGCCTTCGGGGGTTTATCATGCCACATGAGCTGCACATTATCTTATAGAAGATCCTTGCCTCACAAGCAGTGAAAAGGCAGTGGTGTCTTACAGCCGATTAGTTATTCTGAATGCATTTTAATGATAGGTTCTCAAGGGAAGAGCTCTCAGTGCCTGCAGTTCATGAATAGCCAGTACAGTGTTTGAAAAAATATGCATTATTTTGACCATCACAACATGTGACTATACTAAATGTATATTTTATACCTAATCAGATAGCTTAGCTTAGAGTGTTGATTGTTCAGTACTTGGGTGCTTACTCTTTATGTGGACTGCATAAAAAATGAAAAATAATTGGGGAGAGGAGTAACTCTAAAATAGTAATAAACCAGGTTAATGAAGGTTTTAAATTGATGGCAGGTTCCAACCAGCACTTCAGGGTAAATTTAAAAGAGGAAGAAATCAAGCCTGGCAAAAAGATACTTTTTTGCATAAGCTTAATTTATTTTTGGTGTCATCCATAAAAAAGCTGCAGTCATGGACATACAGGGACACTCACACGCAGCAACCAGGACTATCACTTTTAAAACAAGCTTCATTAAATATTATCAAAAGAGATTTCTTGAATATGTGCAGGAAAGCATTTGCTCTTTTAGAAAAGCGCCAGGTTTATAGCTATTCAGTTATTCATTTTAGGAAAAAATACAAATCTTGATTACAACATACAATGCATGTGTGAAAATACATATCAGAATATTTTTTTCACCATATTGTATATTGAAAATATTTATTTCAAAGTGGCAACTCATATTGTTGCATTCAAATAATTGCAATAATAATACAGTAGTTACAATACAGTGAATTCAATAACAGTAATAAAGCACTGATGCTTTTTGTTTGCTTCTGCTTAGGTAGTGTGTGGACGGACCTGTGCGCTATGCAGTGGAGGTGTATTAAAGGTACGTCACATGACACGCCGAACACCGTTTAAGGCCAGCTGAAGAGCGGATATACCTTTCACCTGCTGTGAAAAGAACCCCAAAACACCCTGCCACTTTGGGCCTTCTAAAGGCGTCAGCGGTATGGTGTTTTCATCCATAATTAATGACGCTGTCTACAATTAGGGTGGGGAAAACACCAGCATTTTTGAGTGCAGATAAAAATGAAGTGTTCCGTGTCTCCTGTCACTTTTTTAAATCGCAGAGAAATAGGCAAAACATTTTGGGAAAGGCAAGCACCAGAATGCTCAAAGCTCAGCTGCTTCAAAATAAATGTTTGCGTAGGCTCAATAGGCAATCAAAATCACGCGGAATATATGCATAATGTATGCAAAGACCTCTGTGGGAAAATACAGCGATGTTTAAAGGAATTCACCCTTGGTACATCATTAAATACTGTCATGAAGTGTAAAATGAAACTTTGATGAGATTAAATGATTTTTGATTGCTTCAAAGTTTCAAAATATTGCTCTTTTAACTGAGAGATATGATCAAATGTGTGAATGCCTACTTTCCATATAAACTAAGTACTTTGGAAGAGTTTCAGTAAACCGAAGTTAGATATCCCGTCACATTAAAGGATAGTCTTTTCTCAGAAGTAAGCAAACTACACAATTTAGCAAAGACAATCTCTGTGATAGCAAAATCACAGAAAATATGGGTTTTTGCACATAAAATGGGCAATTTTAACACACTGACAAAATATATGATAATATATTATAGAATAGTCAGCATTGAGCTAGCCAGCTAGTTTGATGGAGTGATAGAATCTAAATGCCTGGGAACCAGTTAATTGTCCCCTAATATGTCCTACAGATGAAATCTTAAAATTAGTGTGTATGAATAGGTCTCTTCAAAGGATGGAATATTTCTCTTACTGAGCATGCAGACCACTAATTAGAAGTCGAGGTGGTTAGATTTCCAGTCATGTGCAACCTTGCTGGACACCTTCGGAAGAGCAAAGCTGGGTCATCGCATTTTAATTGGACTGAACGTGTTGCCTAACCAGGGTGTTTGGTTCTCCTGAGGCACAGGGATGCTAAACCAGACTTCTGGCTTTACTGTCTGCACCCACAGGCTGCACCAGCTAAACAGTGCAATTACAAAGTAATGTGAATTACCGAATGACCAGCATGGGATAGAATTAGTGTGGTGTCATAAACATAGGGGAAGGTTGAAATACAAGCAGGTAACAATATAGAGAGGTCACAATGCTTTTGTGGCAGCCACAGGGAATTACCATAACTCAAGGGAAATCAAAACTGCTTGCAAGCCACTACACTGGCTATGTAAGATTGATGATGTATGCTTCAAGGCATGCATGCATGGAGGTAATGTATGTGCATTCTGAATGGATAATGGTGATTAATAACTGTATGCAGTTAACTGCCATCTGTCCAGTATTTGCTGTAATTTTCATGGAGATAAACTTTGACTGAAATACCGACATTATATTCCTTCAGTGTTACAGCCTGTGGTGCAATTTCAGATACAGTTGTTTAGGTAGTCTACATTCCTGCTATGGAAAAAGCCAATCTGGAAATGGGGTGTTCTTTTTCATCTTTGTGTCAAATGAGGATAAATGAGAACTTGCGCTGTGAAAACAGTGTAATTTTTCTCCATCGCCAAGTATTATACTAAAAAACCTATTAGTTTGTGTCATTGCTAGATGTCAGTTCTGTGACCTCTAAATCCAGGCCCTGCCTCCATTGTCTCTGGCTCCTTAACAACACTGATGAAATGAATGAGGGAATAATGACCTTTCATTTGCAGCATGTGATTAAACAAAAGCATGTGATGCAATAAAAGTCTCAGGACGAGTTTCTGATCACACAATTTTAGATATCATAGCGATGGAAATGTCACAAAGAAAATGAAAGAGAAAATCATTACTGTGTATAATTAATTTGCTGCTTTTCCCTGACCTGTGTGATTGTACCACAGAGGGCAGGGGACAGAACTGCTTGTTTTATGCTACCCGTTCTTTGTGGATGTCATTGCATTAAGGAATTATAAGGCACTCAATGTGAAAAAAAAACGTTTTACAGTTTTCTCAAGCAAAAGATAGCAAACGTTTTCCCCTCGAGGTACTGCCTGTACTTCTGCAACACAGCTGCATTAGACTGAAGGAACACAAAGATAGGTCAACAGCCTACATTAAAACGTGAGGATGTGTATATTTGTGGTTGGCTTCTAATAATTACACCTGACTATGAGCTGAATCATGTTGCTCACTGGGTATGGTCTAATTACAAATCTGTCTCATGAATATCTTGATGCTGCCCTGCACAGGTATGGTTCTTATTGGCTTGAATTAGACATTCAATCCATCTATCCATTCATCCATCCATCCTTCCATCCATGCATTATCAATATCCACTTAATCCTGGTCAGGGTCGCATGGGGGTGGTGGGGGGTGGATGGTGAGCAGGTTTGGGGGACAAGAGGCATTGAGCATTGAAAACAATCACACACTCATACGTATGGGCAATTTAGAGTTTCCAATTAACCTACCTGCAAATCCTTCGACTGTGGGAGAAATCCTACATAGACAAAGGGAGAACATGAAAATTCCACACAGAGAAGCCTGGGCTGGGATTTGAATGCAGGACCTTCTTCAGTTCAGTTCAGTTTTATCAGTCGTGTGTAGGTTAACACAGGGTCAACGGTACAACGAAATGTGTTGGACGAGAAAAACAGGTCAGCTCAGCAATAAGAGCACTAGTCATAAAATATAGAATATAAGATAAAATAAAATAAAAAATGGGGTGAGATATAGATAAAATATAAACACTATACACATATATGAAAATGAGAATTTATGTATAAAAGTAAAAGTGACGAGTGTATGCAATAGTATTGCACATTGGATATGTAGCAGTTCTGGTTCAATAGCAGTAGTCATGATTGATAGTCCTGGTTCAATAACAGCAGAGCAGGTAAGCAAATATGCGATGTGGAATACTTAGATATGTGAGTTGCAAAGCCTGATGGCCTGGTGGGTAAAAACTGTCCTTAAGTCTGGTGGTACGTGTGGCCATGCTCCTGTATCATCTGCCAGATGGTAACGAGGAGAGCAGTCTGCGTGCTGGGTGGCTGTGATCCTTGATGATGCTGTAATATCCTGAATGGCCGGGAGTCTGTTGCCAATGATGTGCTGTGCCGCCTCCACCACTCTCTGTAGTGATTTGCGGCTGTGGGTAGAGCAGGTCCCGTACCAGACCGTGATGCAGCCCGTCAGCAAGCTCTCGATGGTGCACCTGTAGAAGTTTGTGAGGATGCTGGTGTTCATGCCAAACCTCCTCAGTCTCCTCAGGAAATAGAGCCGATGACGAGCTTTCTTGACCATGGTGTTCGTGTGGAGTGACCAGGAGAGGTCCTCGGTGATGTGCACACCGAGGAACTTAAATCTGCACTTTAAGCATTCTTGCTATGAGGTGACCACTGTGCCGCCCCAAACTAATTTTTCATTCATATATGGCTATTCATATATGTCATTCAATACTCAGTTTTCAATGGCATATATTGTTTTTTAACAATAAATTATACCAATTTCAGTGTTTGCAGAACCCCTGATTATATGTAATTATTGTGTTCTGTCATAGTATTTTTCAACATAATTTATTTAATATAGAATAGTATGAAATAAATGATAAATTCACATTTATTAAAACGAAAATTAAACTGCAGGAAAACCTGTGTGTGGGTCTAGGATACATATAAAATATTTTGGTTGCCTCAAGGAATACAGGTTTCCCCAGTAATTATTTCAAATTGAAAAACTACCTGATAAAATTGATTGGGGATAATAGTTTATCCCAAGTATAATTTCAAGAGTAAATTACCGTCCTCCCCCCCACACCAAAAAACACACACATACTGATACTGCAGAATAGATGCCTTTCTCATTGTTGTCGTAATCAGAACATATTCTCCATGTTTGCAGAGTTAATGGAGGCAGACTGTATTTGTCACTTCTAGGCTGTATTAGTAGCTTCCCTTGGCAGATAAAATACATTCATGGAGCAAGAATAGTTCACGTTATATTTAGTAAAGCCTTCCTTTGGATGATATGATTAACTTTTTCCTTTTTTCCCAACAAAATGGGATTGCAGTACTACATTTGTTCAATGTCCTCAGAGCTCACTGGTCCTGGGAAAATGTGTATGGTACTGCATCTTGACTATTTTTGGATTAGTGTAAAATATCATGATATGCCCCCAGAATGCCCAACCCCGCCATGCCCTGTGCCACAGCCACCCCCACCCCCGCCCCCTCAACCTCAAAAAAAGAAAAATAACAATCTAACCCTGTTTAAATCTACCATATCAGCACTAACACATCTGCTTGGGCACTGTTTAAATCCTCTCCATATTTTCCAAGCTGGAGGGAATGAATCCGAAAGACGATTACTGAGTGCAAGCTGCTCTGTGGTTGGCTTACCCCTGTGTGCCCTTGTTTAGCCAATGCTTCGATGCTCAATGTATGCATGCCAAGACTCAGCTCTGAGGACTTCACAGCCAGAGAAATAATCCCATTCTATCTTTCCCTTTCTCTCAAAGTCTTAGGTCTCTTAATCCCATATGGATTTTTAAAAAACGAGAGAGAATGGGAATACATTTCACGGTGGCAGTTTATGCAGTAACATACAAGATGTCTCTTGGTACCACACTTGCAGGTGGCTAAAAATTTTAACTGCCATAAATTTTCAGTTTCCACACATGAGGGTTTACAGTTGTTTCCCATGCCTGCTGTAGTATCTCCACATCTGAGTTCATATGCAGTTGGTGATGAGCATTTCAACTTCAAAGCTCCAGGTCTTTCAGCCAAATCTGCTGTTTAAAAATTAATACATTGTTCTGTTACTGTAGGAGTGACACTTCAATATGTAGTGAGGCTTCATTTAAGTGCTTTATTAATTGCAAAATAATTTACTGGAATTGACCTATCACAGACCCCCTCCTCCAAATACAAATTGTCCAGTCACAAGCAACAGTTTCTGTCCTCCTCCAGCTTGGGCAAGCAATGTCTTGTGCTGTGAGACACTGTAGTAGGTCATCATACTTTCAATGATCCCTGTAAGATTTTTGCATGTTGTGAAACATGAGCTAACATAGTGGGAATATTTGTCATGGTAATAACATGTGACCTTGAATGTGGATATACAAGTTAATGTGGATATACAATGCCACTCCAAAAATCTGTTAGCAGAGAATGCTAAGGACCATAACAAACGTTTTTCTCAATAATGTCATAATGGCTGTGCACTGTCCCAAAATATTGACTCTACACCCAGTTTCTGCAAAGCAGTGCGAAAACCTGTTTGGTTTATTGATTGGAAAGAAAGCCATTTCACTCTCTTTGCTGACACTACCTCAGCAATAATGAAAAATTATTTTATGACTGACTTGAGAATTGTGACAGAGGTGCAATCAAAGTGGATTGAAAGCCAGAAACTACCTATTATTCACTATCGTAGAGACCACTGCAGCACAGCTGTAAGCTATTTGTAGAAGTGCACATACGACTGTAAAAATAAAAGAAGTAAAGACACATTTTCTCTTGTTGAATTGCACCAATCCCAATGGATAAATCTGGATTATGTTCTTTGGTGATATTATGGCAACTACTACATTTGATCTAAATGCAATATTAACTTTGTGGGTTCTATCAACAAATATTTTGGAATTTGGTGCACTATATTCTTGCTTGCACAATTTTTGCAAATCTTTGCAACCCTAGCAGCCAAATCTTACCACACACATTTATGAACCCAAGCAAACATCAGAGCATGGCTTCTACTCCACCTCTGGACATGTTTAAAAATTAATGTTGTACCATGAATTTTGTCTGCTTCCACATCTTCATGAGAGAAAATGGTTTCATCAGGATTTCTGAACTCATTGAAAATGAACACTAAAGTGCTTTGCCATGGATTCATTTAGCACTTGTTCTTAACTTTTTGAGGGTAAAACTGGCCCTTGTATTTAATCAGGAGTCAAAGTTAATGACAAATGTTGAATGGATCAGGGCCTTTGTTCACAATACAATGGAACATTTGGCTAAACTCCTAAAAACCTACAGTAAAGTAAAGGGGAGTGGCAAAGGATGTCGTTACTCTCAAAATGGGAGACTACAGTAAGTAATTAAAGAAAACCTTGAGAGCCCAGAAAAAGGAACTTGAAATGCTATCCTGTCAATTGAAATTTTTAATTAAAATGGTTTTTAAAACAAAAATATTACAATTTTTACCAGAGTACCTATTTCTGCTTTTGTCAGAGCTTCTGCTTTATTATCACTTGTGTGATTCAAAATAAGATCTTATCAGTGCATGCACATAAGTATGTTATTTATTTATTTATTTATTTATTTATTTATAAATGTATTTATTTATTTTAGAATTACCCTTTACATTTAATGCAAAGACAAAATCATTAAACTTATACAGCTAGTGCAAGTAATATTGTATATTAACAACTTTCTGGAGTGGGGAATGACAATTATTTAGTAAAAGATGAAAGTTGTCTCTTCAAATAGTTAAATTTACTTAACGTTCCACAGTAAATTAAGTAGAAAATGTAATTAATGCAATTAGTATAACTGTCACGCAGTTGACTGCCATCACAGAGTTTGAATTTGTCTTTGATCTTGTCATTAGAAAAATAACTATTTTGCCTTAATTACTCACTGTATGCACTCAAACATGAACAATTATATATTCATACCTGAAAATTAAATTTGTTTGCATAATGGGGTGTTGTCCTTACATTGGATATTAGAATTATATATCTTTGGATGGCATTCATTTGGGCTTTCTTAGATATCAGACTTCATTTGATTTAATAAAACTTCAGAAGTCCTATGCATAAAGCAGTCTGATTCAAGATTTTGTTAAACTACTACCTTTAATCCAGGGCATTTGACATTATTCACCTGCGCTGCATTGTTACTTAACATACTGTCAGAGATAATGGCACTAAAGAATTTCTAATTGAGAATAATGGAACTGTTATTTTTATCAGCCTCTTTATCCTTAAATGAGCATAATGAGGTCATTTGAATAGGAAAATTGGCATGCCATTGTATGTAGACAAAATCATTTAAGTACAGGATAGGATAGTGCACAAAAGATGGGGTATTCATCCATTTAGAACATTTTCCCAAGGCGGCATGTCTCAATGCAAAACAAAGCCTGATGAACTTAATGAGAGACATCTGGGCTTATTGCCAGTCATCCTCAGATTTTTACATCCATGGATGAGGCCACTCTCCCTGGTCTTGAAGGTTTCTGTGACATTTGTTGGCATCAAGAAGCTATAATAGTGGCCATAAAGAAGGAGCCCTCCATGCTGCCCTTCTACCTTTCCTAGCATGGCAGATCCCCTTTATTCTGCAAGTTGTTAGCCATGGCTACAGGATGAAACATGGTATTAGAGAATCTAATTTTGAGAGGTAGACATGGCAATTCTTTCACATGGTCAGCTGTTCTCCCAGACCCTGATCTCATAGAGGCACAGGCTCAGCTGGTGGTTTTTGTTTTCATCTAAAAATAAGGAACCAGTTAAGTTGATGTGCAAATCAACTACTTTATTTGGTCAATTGTAGAGTAACTGTGGCTCTCCAGGACCATGCATAGAGATCTGTGACTTGGACAGGAAGGGCTGGGGAAGAAGTTCAGGTGATTAAGTGCAGTTTCAATGTGCTGAATGGCACATCTAGCATCATTAAGTTTTGCTCATTTGGTACCTTTCACTTTGGCGTGGGAGGAGTGATGAATCATTGATCACAAACCGTGCACATTATTACCCAGAAAAATTCCATCTATTCTCTTGTTGCCAGGACAACTCTGCATGATGTTTATAACTTGTTTAACTTGGAGAGTGAAAAGAAAATCTTCCCGTCTGCTTCAAAAATGCAAATGTTTCTTTCAGCTCACCTCACACTCATTTTGCTTAATGGAAGCACAATGTATGTGATGCTTCATTGGTGAGGTCTGTATTTTGCAGCAGATAATACGTGGGTAGATTAGCCACATTCATAATGCTGTGCAACATTTTTTTTAATTCTTTAGTCTATTACTATTATGTATTCTTTTGGTGGATATTGTTGCCCCAAGTTATTTTGGCAATATGCATATCATGCATATTCTAACAGCTGCAAGAACATGGACATGGATAGAGAATAAGAAGATGGCAGTGATAAAGCTTTAAGGTGAAAAGCTGCATAAAGTTAAGAATGCAGTTTATATATACTGTGAGTGTACACAGTGATTAAAATGGGTATTCAAGTGCAACTTTTCAACTATAGGCTTTTGGTGTACCCTTTTCTAATACTTGTCTGCTTTTGTTTCCCATATAGCCACCACTCCACCCCTGGCCACCATTTATGAATGCTCTGTGCAACCTGCCCGTAACTGACTGACTTTGTATTTGGGACCCCAAACCCATGTCCAGCCAGTGGATGATGCCCCCCCCCCCCCCATTAAATCTGGTTCTTTCTGAGGTAGCTTCCTGCTTGTCTTACTGTTGCCTCTGGCTTGGTCTGTGGGGGTTTACACCAAGGTAAACTGTGAAGGGTATTGTGACAGATCCTTTAGCTATATTAATAAAATTTGATTGATAGATAATATTTGTATATTGGAATTCCATCAGACTCCACAGAGTTCATTTTCACAGACTTCATGAGCCTCATTATCATTCTTAAAACAGATAAATGAAGCTGGCTGCTGGCTGACACAGGACTGCTGGCCTGCTGTAACTGTTTGTGTTCAGTGTCTCACTGTTTTGCTGCTTTTATATGTCACTGTTTTCCAGGAGTTCAATTGTTTGCCTCTTAAAAATTCTGTAAATCATTTTTACATTCAGGCTTCCCATTTCGATTCAAATGGGTTTGTCCTGTTTTTTATTCCCACAGAGACAGTGTAAAACACTGTGACAATTCTTTATACATACATTTATCAAGTTATGACCTATCAAAAAATGATGGAAGAATAAAAAGACATAAATAAATGTAATAAGTACCTGACTTGCTTCACTGAATATCCAGCAGTATAAATGAATTGTATGTTAAAATATAAAATAAGCTGATATGTTCTGTGCAAGGACCCAAACGCAGACCAGGGAAATCCAAAAAACGTTGTCTTTATTCAGTCCGAAGTTCAAAGCCAGGTAATCAGAGATAGGACGGTACAAAATCAAGTTTCCAAAAGAAGTCGTAAACAGGCAAAAAATCAAAAACCAGGAGATCAAATAGGCGAAGGTACAAAGGAACAGGCAAAAGAGAAGTCAAAACAAAGCAAAGGTCAAACCAGAAAGCAATCAAACAAAAGTGGCAGGCAAACTCGAAGTCGTACGGAAAGGGTGTCTCAGGAATCTCGATAAACAAAGGCTTACAACACATCAGCACAGTGAATACGATCAACGTTCTGACAGGGAGCTGGTGGAAAAGACTGACATTTATACACTGGGGAAGGTAACAATCAAGGAGGGGTTACGTGAGTGAGGGCGGAGTAACAAACAACATCCAGGTGAAGAACATTAGGATAACTAATTAAATGACAGGGGACTGACAAAACGCGGACTGGAATCACATAGACAACAATGATAACAGACAGCCTGGGTTTAGCAGGTAAAACACGTGCAGAGAGAGAGAGAGGTGCAGTTAGAGCAAGAAACAGGTGCAGGCAATTGCAGAACTCAGCGTTAGGGCAGACTAGAAAAGGGGCGGAGCTACAGCGCAGCATTCAAAAGGGGAGAATTGTTAATGTATTAGTATAGTGATCTAAACTATCAAAAACCCAAAACTAGTGTTTTGTTAGTCCATTAGTAATATTCACATGTTAGTATATTAATGAGGTTAGTACTTTACAATCTATAAGTTAGTAAGGATTAGTAGAAATTAGTAAAACTAGGTATAAGCAGGAAGTAAGTAAAACGAGACTGGAAAGAAGGGGGAAAACCACGAAAACCTGGAACCACCCGAATAGTGAAATCACGCAAATACAGGGGAGTGAAGCAGCTCAGGGAACACAGACACAGAGACGGCACTGGGGAGACAAGTGACCGGGAGAACGAAAACACTGGGACGGAGGATGTGAAAAACAATAAACCCACAGAAACACAAAACAAACACTAACAGCAAACAGATACCAATACAGACTACAACATAAGCTGTCTAAGTTACTCTAGACTCAAATCTCTGAGCTCTAATAATAATTGCTAATGGTATTTGAAAAATCTTGCTAGCAAGAAGAAAAATTAGACTTTCTACTTACCTGCTAATGCACATTATCTATGTATGAAGAACATGAAAAACATGTAACACACACTAAAGTGTTGTGCTGAAAAAAAAAATAGATTGTTGAGGCCGATCAGTTGAAGGGCATGAAATACAGTATGTGATTTCCCCTCTTCTGTGATGCCGGCAGTCAAACACAGGGACTTTGCAACCTGCTTTTCAAACTTGCCGCATCCATAACTGATATTGTAAATTTGTTCAAGAGGATTTCTCAGAACACAGATCCTTGGAAAAGGCTTGGAGGCCATTTTTATCAACAGAAGGCCTGTGTAGTTAAGCCTGCATACAGAGAGCGCTTCTTTCCTTTTCCTGCCACATCATAGAACCTCATTAATCACAGAGCCAAGGGATTGCAGCCCCTGAGCTGATCACTTTGCTTGGTAATCGGACTTAACAATCTTCTGCTAGCCCCTGATATCTTCCCTTTGTTAAGCCTCTTAGAGGGAAAAGCCATCATTGCAGAGCAAAGTCTCTCTTCATTCCATCATCTCCTCATCAGTAAGAAGTACAGTGGAGTGAAAAAGTATTTTCCCCCTTCCTGATTTCCTCTATCATTGCATATTTGTCTCACCGAATGGTTTCAGATCTTTAGACAAAATGTAATATTAGACAAAGGGTACTTAAGCAAACACAATACACTTATTTTTAATTATTATTTCATGTATTCAATGAAGAAAGTTATCAAACATCTATAACACCCTTATGGAAAAGTAATTGCCGCCTTAAAATTAATAACTGTGTAACAATGTAACCATACACAGAAATGTTTGTTCCTCTAGGTTCCTGATCACGGGACTGACCTTGTGCTGAGTCATGTTCACCATTGACTTTTTCTGGTAAACTAAGGCATAATTAAGTGCCTGTCCCCTTCCTTTTGAAGACCCTTTTTAGGAGGAAATGGGGAGCCTGATTTAACAAGCTTAAACGTTAATGCGGTAATCAATGGTTTATCTATCAATGCTTGACTGACCGCTTGGTCTACAATCATACAGAATTTATAGTAATTATGGCATACAGTAAATTAATAGCAGTATTTCACATCACTATGAAGGAATTTTAGCCTACTAAATACTGATTTAGACAAATTGGTAGGTTTTCAAGCATGAACTGCTCATTTCAGGTCTTGCCGCAGCATCTCTATAGGGCTCACATTGGGAAGTTGATGAGGCCACTCAAAAACTGTAATTTTCTTTCTTTTCAGCCATTCAGCCGTGGACTTGCTTTTGTGTTTTAGATCATTATCTTGCTGCATAACCCAATTATGCTTCAGCTTCAGCTCAAGGATAGATGACTAGATATTCTCTTAAGAATTTATGGTAGAGAGCAGGTTCCTTCAATATTGACACATTGTCCGGGTCCCAAGGCAGCAAAGTAAGGGGGGAATTACTTTTTTCACATACATATATATATATATATATATATATATATGTATATAGTAAATTACATTTATGTTTATCAATGTGATGTCTTTCACCCTTTACTTTTTACCATGTTTAAAAACATCTCATTCAAGACACCCATGTTCCTTTTAAAATAATTAAAAATTTTAAATAGTAATGTATTTATTGAATCAAATTAACGCAGATATACTTATTCTCCAATTATTCCAATTCGCACAGAACTGAAGCAATGAACCTGCCTTGAAAAACTCACTGAAGCATTGACTTTTTTTAGCCATTGCAGCTTATTTTAGCTTCCTGCTCACATCACTGTCTCTCCTTCCGAAAAATGAGCTTCGAGCTTTTGTGGCCTTTATTTCCAGTGAACAACAGCCAAAAGTGTAGGGCTGAAATACATTATCCTGCACACTGTTGATAAAGCACGGTGGACGTGTTGGTCAGTCGACAGACTGAAATATTAGCTAATCAGAAATCTGAGCCTCTGTAGACAAAAAGACCTCGAAGGCACGGCACAGACCTTCAAATCATTTCTGAAATCTGTCAGAATAAAAATTATGTTCCTCAAGTTCCTGTTCCTAATGCTTCCGGTCATTTTAACAGAGATAAGTCCCAGTGGTATGAAAATGCTTGTCTCATTAGCCTTTTGTGAAGGAGTATTGAATAATTAAAAGGGATTTGCGATTATTTTCATATTTATATGGAATTTCCATCTGAGGAAATATGGAGGAAATGCTAATGCTATATGGGTCCACAAATCTTGAAATGAAGCATATGCATTTACAAATCTTAAAAAGAATACATTGCATCCCATGCTAAAGTTCTGTGATAAATAGAAACATAACAATGTGAACATTATTGTTTTAAAGGCTGATGTAATGTATATAATGTACAGTGACCAAATTACTTCTATTATATCTTCTAAAATGTGGTTTCTCTGCTCTATCCCTGTTAAAATGTTTGATTGAATTTAAAACCAGGTGTATTTTTTCAACACATTTTTTAGATATTCAGTGAAGGCCAAACTCTAACCCAATATCAGATTGTAATTTCATTGTACAAGATTGAGTTCCTGTATGTAACCTTAATTATTCATAGTTTCTAAGTTTAAAAAAAAACATGAAAAAATACTGAAAGAATGAAAAAAAAAATACAGATCAGCTTGGATAGAATAAAAAAAAAACTCTGAACTGAAAATTTCAAATATTTTCATAGACTATGACATTATATTTATTGGATTTGTCATCAGATAACTATGACCTGGAGTCTACACTGGGGCTATGCAATTAGTCTTCTCTGGTTAAAGTCTGACCGGCTTCCAAGCGTAATCATTAGATTGGAACCTCCTAGTGCCCAATGTTTAACAGTAATTGCCAGTGCAACATATAATTCGTGTTCAGTCATTGCTAGCTCTCATTTTGATGTTGGTTGGGATATAGTGTGTAAAATCATCACACGACTTCAGAAGTGCTTCGGTTATGTGGGTGTCAAAGACAAAGCAATAACTTGAGTGGCGCCGATTCCAAGTAAGGGCAAAAAAATGAAGAAAAGAAAACAGAACCTTTGTTTAATGAATGCCATGTTGTTGATTTTGTCTGATATTTTAACTAGTGATTTTTAGATTTAATCATAAGCTGATTGCTGTTGCTTAAATATGCTATTCCTTGTCTAAATTGCCTTTTTCCTTCATCAGGCAGACAAATACAACTTTTAATTGTGTGTGCAGGCCAGTTTCTCTCCTTGCAAGTGAAGAGTGGGTATTGTGATTGCGTCCTTGCTTTTGGTTCATCTCTGAAGAAATACGTATTTGCGCATACTGTGACCTAGTTTATTGTGAACTTTGGGGTACCAGCAAGCAACAAACTTCTGAGTGGCGTGATGGAATGCATAACTCTCATGGACATTTTCAGATGTTTTTTTTTTTCCATGACAAAAAAGATGAAGGGAACAAGACAGTACACAGCTGAGCAAAAACACTGAAGATTCAACATGAATGCTTGTCATACTTGATTAAACGTTATTCTCAAACCTTTATATAAAGGCCTGTGACCCATGCTGGAGAAAGAACTATTTCCTGTCATAGATGTGAAGAATTTATAATTTTGAAAAATTTTAAACCGTCGGGACAACAATACATGTCAGTGCCTGTCAAAAGCTGGCAGAGAATGAGAATCACACTGTAATGGCTTTGACTACCTGACGCCCTCAGCATCAGAGACAAGATGGTACTTTCACTGTCTCCTGTACAGAAAGCAATCATTTGTTGAAACACATCACAATGCCACATTCTTGCAATGTACTCTGCAAAATGGATAGCATTAAATCTACTCTGTCAGTTCATTTTACACTGATGAGAGTAGATTATGGAGTATGTTTTTGTCCAACATTATAAGTGTTCATAGATGTTTTTTTATTATTTATTATTTTGCTTAACAGGTACCCTTGTGTGGATAAACTTAAATAGCTTATGTAAGATCCACTTATACAACTGACTTTGTCAGCAAAGTAATCCCAAGTACCTCAAGCAATGGTAAAATGGCTGTACGCCACCTGAGATTTGCACCTTCAATCTCAACAGAGTCACGGAACCTGATCCTGGGAAGACACTGCATTGTCTCCCCAAGCTTCCAAACATTTAAACGTTTTGGAAAATTGGGAGATATCGGTGGATACAAAACAGCTGTTTGGATGTTGCATTGGAAAAAATGTCACAGACTGTCATTGAGTGTTTTTTACCCCAGCTATGGCAAGCAGAACAGCAGAGTGAATTTGGTTTCTTGCTTCAGCAGATAAGCCCTGGCTCCTTTTTCAGGTCTGGAATCCCATAAAGGTGAACTGTGGTCTGAATTCTGAGCCTAGGCTAATGTGCTCTTGGAGGGTAATGGGAAAAACATCTCTGAAGAGATGTCATTCGGCTTGGCAAAGTGCAGGCTTTGCAGCTTGAGTGAGGAAATGTTGAGGACATTTTACCCAGAATGCTCCTTTTGGCTCTCATTGGAAAATTCAATTTTACTTCTCACAAGCCTTCTCCACATCCGTAGGAGAAATTGTATTTTAGGTACATTGTACATTTAACTGAAAGAAAATTCATCCATAAAAGTTTATTTCTTTAGTGGCCTGGAGGGAATAAATTGCTGCAATGTGCTGTAAATTCAGGATGTCAGAGACACATGCACCTTCAAAAAAAACCCAAAAAAAAAAAAAAACCTGTGCAGCTATTGCATCGGGGAACTGCGCAGCTGGAGCAGGCAGGTTGCAGGTTCTCAGCTGACCAGACGTGTCACTACTGTGTGATGACATGGAATATAACACTGCCTACCGAGTCCCTTGCTTCCTGAAAGGCAAGAATGTTCCCTGCCATGTGCGACTGCTATCAGCCTGCAGTGTATTGGTCAGAATTCACACCTTTGTATCACTGTATCTCCTCAGAATGAGAGACGTTTTAACATATTCTGTGATGTTACCAGTCAGCGGTATGGCCGATTGTAGCATATGCGTGCTCTTCTGAAAACCGAAACGCCCTTACCTTGGCATTGCAGTGGGTATGATTAACTGTTATTGCTCAGGTTTGATAGAGCTGTTCTTAGCAATACTAGCAAGGGCTACCCTTTATACAGCATTTCTTCTCCATTTTCACATGTAGTCAATTATAACACAACCTGATTTAATTATTCGACTGACCACCATCTTGTTCAAGCAAAAGAAAAAATCAGAGCAGTTGCTTAAACTGGTTCCTGAAATCTATGGCCAGATTGGTCAATCCGGACCTGATATTTTTCATACTTTCATTTAATGATATATTATCATGGATAGAGTTGTACCATTCTTTAAACAAAACCATTGAACAACAAGGGAGCAGAAACCAATTTAAGAAACATTGGGTAGCATTGCTTTGGAATACATCTTGTTTAATTTGTGTGAGCCAAGATAGCTAATATTGTCTCATGTAACTTGGTCCAATTTTGATATCAATTCTCTTAATGGCAGGCCTAGATTTTAATGAATGACTTATAGTCAGCGCTTGCTATGTGTGGGTAACTTGGCATTTTTGTATGTTGAAAACGTGTTTTTCATCAGATGTTATTTTTGCAGCTATTAAATGATGAAAAACAAGTTAGTCACAGTGCTTGCAGTGATTAATTATGATTAATCACAGCAGCAGAAGTAGTTCTCTCTCACATTACTGTTCATTCACCTGTTTCAAGAGTGTTCCTCACTTATGCAAATGTGTCTTAATGTGCACCTGTTTTTGGGTCAAATAATGCTGCCTGTGGTCCCTGTTGTTATAGCAAAGCATGTAAATACATTTAATAACTATTTGTTGTTATAAACATAAAACAGCAGTTTTTATTTTTAATGTGGATGCCAACTATGCTAACATTACCATATTTTTTTCATAATCAGAAAACATTGGGGCATGTGGGTTCAAAGGTAAGGATATATACATGCTAAGAAATTAGCTAAACCATAGTCAATTGGTTCAAAATTGGACCTGACAAGAAGATGCAACTCTGATAAGAAGCATGTATAATGACGATTACATAAAATAAATACATTAAAATACATTATATGAAAATATAGTGATAAATTAATCCTTGCATATTAATTGACATTTAAATGAAATAAGGTATTTGGGAGCCAGGTGATGTTAACTGTAACATTAATATATTGATACAAGGGAGCGCATTTTGACTGGACTACTTGCCCACGTAGAATGAGGACAGAGCTGTGAAATATATTAATTCCATGTATTCATAGCAGTTCATTTAACTCCCTCATTGATCCTTTGATATCATCGTTACAGTAGAATATTTTTCAGGATGGTTATCATATTGTACAAACTCATGCTGTGACATTCCTAGCATCCAACAGCCACAGGCAAAAAAATAGTGTTCTATTTTCATTTAAGATTCTGAATTGTGTAGTTTACACACTCATAGATCAGTGAAAGTGGCACAAATAGGCTTGCAGTTTCATTATTTGTCAACATTAATTATAGGTCTGGATCTTAAGTAATGCATGGGTGAAGTTATTGTTGTTTGGTACTTCTTGTAAGCCATCCAGACATTTCTTGAATAAATATAGTTTCCTTCTGTGCATAATTTCTTTCCGTAGATATGTATGAGAATATTTTTAACCAGCTCACAGTTCTACCATTATTTACCGCAATTAAAACAAGCCTAATGAATCTAGTACTATCGCTTACGCTGAATGCTAAGCCTGAATTGTTCCCTAACGGAAGCAGCCTTTGTATACTGGGTAACTCAGCCCCAGTTATTTATTTTATAATGTCTAAGATGAATCCGCAATAGAGATCTAACTGTTCCCAGAACATTCCCAAAACACCATTATTTTTCTGCACCTAGGATTATACACAGTAAAGCGTACAGATAGTATTCATGATTAATTCGGTGGAGTCTCTCTGGTGTACAACAGACCCTATAGAATAAAACTGAAGAAGTTTGTATCGGAAATTACACGAGCACTTCTGGGCTCTATCAGCTATCAACCACCATTCGTCATCTTCAAAATTACACTCCAAATCCTGTCCTCACCTGGCCCTACATTTTGGTACATTACTCTCCATAGTGCTCCTCAACCTGGCATGTACAAATGACACAAAGCCCACTTCTCTCTTTTCTTTGATAATATCATCAACCTGGAGCAAAAATTGTCCAGGCAGGGAGGACAAAGCCGCACCTCAGATGTTCATAGGACATCAATTGGTTCTGGTCATACAATTGCTTGAATGTTTGGATACCTCTGTCACAGCAATTTACATAATTTCATCCCACAAAGCGCCAAGCAATGAGGGGCTGAATTTAAATGCAGTAGAATTATAAATTGCTTGTTGACACTTAAGTTTTTTTAATGAATATCAGACTGTGATTTAGATGTGTGCTTAATGAATGCATTCGCTGTCCAATTTAAGAAGATGAAATAATTTAATATAAAGGATACTAGCAAATAAATCACGTGCAGTGGTCATTGTTCTGTTTTCATGTAGGAAGGCTCTATAAATCTGTCTGCCAAACACAGATAGCCACTGACTGTGTTGCCCAGTCTGACAAACTGCTAGATGCAATCACTCTTCACAAGGGATATTGCATGGTGCATGGTTGACTCTAGGTACTTTTCAATTGAACATTAATTTAGACACTGTAGCACTACCTGGTCCACTGTAACAGTGAATCACTAGTCAGAACAGAACCAAATGCTTGTTTTATTTGCTATGTGTCCAGCTGAGAAGCAATAGTTAAATTTTTTGTGACCTGGTTTTATGCCATAAATGTAAACTGTGGACAACTGCAGTTGATGACCAAACTTTATACAATAATGGCTGTTGATGAGGTGGAAATTCTGTGTAATGATTACAGCGTAAATGTGAAATACAACAAACTTACAATATACAGTACATCAAAACTTTTTACACATTTTGCCTAATAAATCATCATGTAATCAACACACACACACACACACACACACGCTTAACACATGCACACACACTCACATTTTCATGACTGGCACTTGTAATTGCAAGTAATCACTGCCAGCCAGATTGGTGGAACCAACTTTCAGAGAATAAAAGTGGTGACTCAGCAAATTTGTTAAAAAATGCTTGTATCTCATAATACTGGAACCAAAAAAAATATATCCACAAAATATCCACAAGATCCAAAACTGGATTTCAAACCTTGAAATTGACAGTTGACAGACTGCTGGAATTGACATTTTATGCTGTTATCAGTCTCTTGAATAGGGACTCATTGCAGGGCGCAATAACCATTAAGTGGAAGCCATGCTGAAAATGCCATCAGGGCAGTGAGGGGGGAGATGGAGGATGACGAAAGTCAAATGAAGGAGATCTGAGTTAAAGTGTTCCCAACATGGAAAATGGCTGCATATCACAGATATCAGCTTGCACATTGTATTGTGCTTATGGTATGAATGACCTAAAGAATGAAGTCATTTTTCTCACATACTTTTACAGCTGGTTTTAGGATTACGCCGTCATTCACTGAGGAGAGAGAGAGAGAGAGAGAGAGAGAGAGAGAGAGAGAGATTGTTAAATTGCCTGAGCTGCTCTTGTCATGGCTGCGGAAGAGGCAGCCACTGGCTGCAGATTCAGATTCTGCAGCTGTCAATTGGAAAGCATGGAAGTTACAATGATTGCTGCACCAAACACTGAAAACAACAATGGCCTGGTAAAGGAACATAAACTTAGACAGAAGGACATCCACAATTTCACAGTCGCTTTAGTTCATTTAGCGCTGCAAGGATGTATGGTAGGGTAAGGAACAGTCCCTGCTCTCATCTCTGCGACAATGATCGCCAGGGCTCCATTTCTTCTGTAGTTTACCCACAAGTTAAGCTTGCATAGATATCGTGTGAGGGCATGTAATGTGCTGGTTGTTCAGGCAGTCTGTGCACACCTGATTGACCAGAGGGAGCTTGCTGGTGCATAATGAGAATCAGACACCCCGCTAAGTGAAATCCCTCCCTCCTCAGGTGGCCTGTGGGGCTATTGGCCACCGTCCGTGCCGGGGTGACCCGGATTTAATACTAGACCACGGGAGCCATCCGCACACTAGAATAGTGTCTGTACTGGATGAGCCACGAATAGTCCCACACAAATGCTTTTGATATTTGATATGGATGGCTGTTGCTAGCGAGCGGAGAGATATAAGCATAGGTGACACATGCAGATACAGTGCGATGATGAGGTATCTGCCCACTTCCTGATTTCCTCTATAATTGCGTGTATGTCACACTAAACAGCTTCAGATCTTTAGGCAAAATGCAATATTAGACAAACAGAACCTGCGTAAACACAAAACACATTTTTTAAATTATTATTTTGCAGTCACAGTTTTGCCGAATGTTTTACAGATTTTATTTATGTTTGTATGTATGTATGTATGTATGTATGTATGTATCAAATGAATTATCAAATGATTATGCTTACACAGACCTAATATACAGGAATTTGCAAGCAATTGAAATTTCACAAGCAAGATACAGCATTGTGTCAGAGGCAATTATAATTTTGATCAGATTAACCTTTGAAGAGTAAAAGTGCTCTTCATGCTTTTAAAAAGCTTTAACAGTGTGACAGACAATTTAACAGTGAGAAATGTGTTCAGCAGTTACCAAGAAAGCTTTTTATCTGAAAGTGAGGAAAATAAATAAGAATTCTTCATTATTGTGATTTGTTTCATAGTAAACTGTTAATGAAATAATAAATTAATAATAAAGAAAAAAAAAATTCTAACACTGGTGGATCCACCATGACCAATATAATTTTATCCTATATGAGGATACCTTGTGATATTTTTTGCCGAATTATTTTTTATTGAATTGAGTTTTTTCAGATAAGTTAATTGTAAATAAAATAAATAATTGTCAGGTAAAATAATAACAACTGACCGTTAAACAAGCATTTGCAAGCATTTATGCTTCTCAGTGTCAATGTAAATGGCTTCAGACAGGTATTTTTACCTTAAACCAACACCTTCAATTTGAACATTTTTGTAACTTATAGAGTAAGGTAGTAAGTTCATAATGCTTGCTTGATATGATGATAAGCAAATACTGATTCATTCTTCTTAAAATTTCCAGTAACAAATAACGATTCATTCAACTGAGAAACAAAAATGCAATACCAGCAAAACCCATTTCATTTTTTTTTTTTGTAATGAAATATTTGCAACTTTTCTTACCGAAAAAGTCTCCTCCCAACTCCTCTCAGTTCCTCTCCTGTTTTACAAATGCATCATTATTTAGTTCTTTGAGCTCACTATGTCAAAAAATGAGCTTCTGAAAAGTTTCACAAAAATACTAAATACATGTGTTCCGACCCAAATAAATTGCATGTAAATTACAGCTAATTGCCACACTGACAATTATCCAAAGCACTGACAGCTTTGGTGTATAACTCACTGCCAGCATGGGGGGAGTTGGAATGAAACCACCCAGTCTGGGACAGCAGGTGTTCCACGGACAAGCAGATGAATTGGACAGACTGACCGGAAAAGAGTAGGAGTACAGGCTTGAGGAACAAAACATACATAAATGGACCTGGTTTAATGCATCAGATAGGCTGTGAAGCTATCCTTGTAAGCGACATTTGCCAAGTTTAAGTTTACTGTTCAATAAAGTGCTCATTTAATGCTTGACAGCTTGAAAAAGCTGCAAATATAAAAGCATTTTAAACTTGTCTTCAGGCTTCAGCCTATGGCTCACCTTTGGTCTTTGGACTGAATGAATAAAAGAACTTGCACTTGTTGTACGTCGCTCTGGATAAGAGCGTCTGCTAAATGCCTGTAATGTAATGTAATATAAAAAAGAAAGAATGAAAGAATCTACCAATTAATCGATTAATGATTGAATTAATTAATATTTTATTGGCTGGACCGCAACAGCCCTATAAACGCGAATGTCTGTGACTGAGTGACTGAGTGAGTGATGAAGTTACACCATTGTTCGGCCGGATGAAGTGTGCTAGGTCCAGCCATATACTAGGTTTTGTTTTTGAGTCAAATGCTACATGATGTCCTGTCTGTATCAGCTATTAAGACATACTTTCATTATTATATGTACACATCATCATGTAAACAAGTTGACCACTGCATAATCCATTATTCAAATAGAGAATGCACTACTTATACAAGTGTAGGGCATATCTTATCTGGTATCCCTGAGCAATGGCCTACATTGGTGCAAATGTGCCCCAAGAAAACAGTGCCTTTTTGAATTGCACCGATGGTCCTTGTGGGATACCCATCACAGTTTCTGAGCGTAACAAAGGCTCCATGCTTCATTGGGTTCATTGGATGGAAAACATTCTATCGCTGGTGTTTCCTCAAGTAATGTGCGACATTTAAGGAAATTCAACCATGCATTAACGCCCCTGCACATGCCTCCTTAGATTTTTTTTTTTTTGGCCTCTCTCAGATATAAAATGAACATTTTTTTAAAATTCATAATTTCTACCATGTATGCTTGATGATCTCTGATTATACGAGTCAAAAGCATCCATTAGAAGGATACTTTTGACTCGTATAATAATACCCTTTTCCCTAGTACCCTTTTCCCCATGTTGCTTGTTCCTCCTGTCAGTTGGCACCAGTGATAATAAACAGTCACAAGATCTTACCTCAATTGGAGGTTGTACCTTGATCCACAATACACATTAGAACAGGATAGAAATGAGCAGCCATTACGGATCATCTTTGTTCATACCCGATTTGTGGCCCACATTGAGGCAGTTCTGCTGCCAGTCAGTTGGAAAAATAGAATGGTGAGCATGACTAGTCACTGTCTGTAAACATGCTAAAATGGGGGAAAAGGACATTCAATCATCTTTTGGTTCCCTTTGGGAAATAAATTTAGTTAGCTTAATTGCTCGTTATCCAGTCAGTAAAATCAGCTTTCTGGTAGCTACTGCCCGGCAGCTTCAAGTCAGGTGGTTTACTGGGCAGGCCAGTCCCAGAAAAAGAAATGGAGGCAGGAGCGGAGGTTATTGAGTCAAATGCTTTTCAGTTGGCAAGGGAAGGAATTTCAGCAGAGGCAAATATTGTTTGTGGAGGGGAACCGTGTATTGAGAACAATGCGCAACTTGGAAGTAGGCAGCAAGGTAGTTTGGGGAATGATGGTGAGAGGAATGTTGTGGCTACATCAAAGACCATGGCTGTGGTCGAA